>NC_057802.1:397656735-397685796 GCF_018294505.1 Triticum aestivum
CACACGTGTGGGCGTTAGCGGTGTCTAAAAAAAGGGCGAAGAAAACTGAAAACCGAGGGGGTACAAAAGATCGACCCGGGGCTTCTGAAACGGGTACCTTCTGAAACACCGAGCAATTAATCAAGAATTTGAACAACGCATGCGCAAGAAGCAACTCCATGTAAAAATGGCCATGAAACCGCCACCTGGATCCCGATCCCCTGCTCGTCAGCAGGATCCAACATACAGCACTACCTCTCTTTTCGCTTCACTCCATTCTCAAACCTCCATCCTACCATGGCGCAGCATAAGCGTGCAGTTTCCACCCTCGTTCTTCTCCTCCTCCTCCTGTTCTTCTCGGCGTCGACGAATGCCACACGGCCACCAGCAACGCTCCGCATCCCCGTCGTCCACCGCGACGCGGTCTTCCCGCCGCCGCCGGGCGCCAGCCGGGGTAGCCTCCTAAGCCGCCGCGCGGCTGCCGACGCCGCACGCTACGCGGCCCTCAAGGCGTCCCTCTGCCTCCGCCGCTCCTCCGCGCACGACGACCGCCTCCACTCCCCGGTCATGTCCGGGCTCCCCTTCGACAGCGGCGAGTACTTCGCGTCCATCGGCGTGGGCACCCCGTCCACCACCGCGCTGCTGGTCATCGACACCGGCAGCGACCTCATCTGGCTCCAGTGCAAGCCCTGCCGCCGCTGCCACCGCCAGATGAGCCTGCTCTACGACCCCAAGGACTCCAGCACCTACCGCCAGATCCCCTGCTCGTCGCCGCGGTGCTTCCCTCGCCAGGGCTGCGACAGCAGCACCGGGGCCTGCGGGTACACCATGGTCTACGGCGACGGCTCCGGCAGCAGGGGCAACCTCGCCACCGACAGGCTCGTCTTCTCCAACGACACGTCCGTGGACAGCATCGTCATCGGGTGCGGCCACGACAACGAGGAGCTGTTCGACTCGTCGGCCGGGGTGCTGGGCGTCGGCCGCGGCACCGGCTCCCTGGCGACGCAGGTGGCGCCGACCTACGGGCGCTACTTCGCCTACTGCCTCGGCGACCGCACGTCCGTCGCGCGGAGCAGCGCCTCCTACCTCGCCTTCGGCCGCACGCCGGAGCCGCCGTCCACGGCCTTCACCCCGCTGCTGTCCAACCCGCGGCGCCCCAACCTGTACTACGTGAACATGGCCGGGTTCAGCGTCGGCGGCGAGCGTGTCGCCGGCGGGTTCTGCAGCTCCGGCCTCTGGCTCGACCCGGCGAACGGGCGGGGCGGCGTGGTGGTGGACTCGGGCACGTCCATATCGCGGCTCCCCAGGGACGCGTACGCGGCGCTGCGCGACGCCTTCGACGCGCGCGCGGCCGCGGCCGGGATGCGGAGGCTGGCCCGGGGCATCTCGGTGTTCGACGCGTGCTACGAGCTCCGAGGCGCCAGCGTGCCGGCAGTGACGCTGCACTTTGCCGGCGGGGCGGACGTGGCGCTGCCCCCGGAGAACTACTTCATACCCGAGCAGGGCGGGAGGTACCACTGCCTGGCGCTGGAGGCGACGGACGACGGGCTCAGCGTGGTCGGCAACGTCCTGCAGCAGGGGTTCCGGGTCGTGTTTGACGTCGAGAAGGAGCGTGTCGGGTTCGCGCCAAATGGCTGCTAAGCTTGATCAACATTTATTTACACGGTTGTTTAACCTGAAGCACGAGTGTGTACTGCAGCCATAAATTGTTGTTTTCAGGTGTTACATATTACCTCCGTCCCAAATTACTTTCTGTATTTAACACTAAAACATGTCTAGATGCATCTGTATCCAAACAAATTTAAGACAAACTAGTAGAATGTCCGTGTGTTGCCACGGACATTTGAAATATTTATGAACGTAATGCATGTTAAATTTTATAGGTATAGGAAAGATAGCTAGTAATAATTTGAAAATCACTTCACTGGCAATTTAAGTTGATAGAAATGATAATTTATTGATGTATACATAGGAATCGATGATCCAACTAATCTATATTTATATCTATATCTATATCTATATCTATATCTATATCTACTATTAAAAGGATTAGGTATTCTTGGTTTGGTTCCGTTTTATTTGGTCCCGTCTTAAATATTTTCACATATGTATGCTATTTTTTAGTTTTGTCCACTTGACGAAAGTATGTTCAAAGAAAGGAAACCGGGACGAACGAAGGAAATAGATACGTAGGTGTAAAGGAAACTTGAAACTAAGGGAAGCAGCCGGCCGGCTGGCCCGTATCTATTTTTCAGTTGCCAAACGAAACAATGCTGCCGGCCCATATGTCGATTTTATTTACGGAAAAACTAACGCCCACACATGTGGGCCTTTGTACATCGCTCACACGCCTTCATCACCACTCATTTTGCCACGTATGAACAGATGACATCAGCAAAAATCCTTTTGGTTTTCGGCTTAAAAATCTTTTATCGCCTAATTAAAAAAGCGAATTAAAAATCCGTTTTCACCATTAAATCCGTCTCGACGAGACCTTCAAAATTAGACCCCATGTTGATATGTTTCGACGAATTTTTTTTCCCAAAAGTTGTCATGATGTTTATACTGTAGTTGCCATAATGCTTAAACTAAAGTTGCCATGTGGCAATTTTAGTTTGTAGATCATGACAATTTTAGTTTTTCGATAATGACAATTCCAGTACTTTGACCATGAATTTTTTTTATGAACCATGGCAATTTTAAGTGCATGTATCATGGCAATTTTAATTTATGATGCATGGCAAGTCTAGTTTCTTAATTTCCCGTTTTATAATATGTCAAAATTTACTTTTAAATGTAGAAGAAAATAGCTGAAACATATCATGGCAACTTCAGTGTAAACATCATGGCAATTGATACGTCTCCATCGTATCAACTTTTCCAAACACTTTTGCCCTTGTTTTGGACTCTAACTTGCATGATTTGAATGGAACTAATCCGGACTGACGCTGTTTTCAGCAGAATTGCCATGGTGTTATTTATGTGCAGAAACAAAAGTTCTCGGAATGACCCGAAACTCCACGGAACATATTTTTGGAAAATATTAAAAATACTGAAAGAAGAATCCATGTCAGGGGGGCCTCCACCTGTCCACGAGGGTGGGGGCGCGCCTGCCCCCTGGGCGCGCCCCTGCCTCGTGGGCCCCCTGTTGCTCCACCGACCTCAACTCCAACTCCATATATTCGTGTTCGGGGAGAAAAAAATAAGAGAGAAAGATTCATCGCGTTTTACGATACGGAGCCGCCGCCAAGCCCTAAACTCTCTCAGGAGGGCTGATCTGGAGTCCGTTCGAGGCTCCGGAGAGGGGAATCCGTCGCCATCGTCATCATCAACCATCCTCCATCACCAATTTCATGATGCTCACCGCCATGCGTGAGTAATTCCATCATAGGCTTGCTGGACGGTGATGGGTTGGATGAGATTTATCATGTAATCGAGTTAGTTTTGTTAGGGTTTGATCCCTAGTATCCACTATGTTCTGAGATTGATGTTGCCATGACTTTGCTATGCTTAATGCTTGTCACTAGGGCCCGAGTGCCATGATTTCAGATCTGAACCTATTATGTTTTCATGAATATATTTGAGTTCTTGATCCTATGTTGCAAGTCTATAGTCACCTACTATGTGTTATGATCCGGCAACACCGAAGTGACAATAATCGGGACCACTCCCGGTGATGACCATAGTTTGAGGAGTTCATGTATTCATTATGTGTTAATGCTTTGTTCCGGTACTAAATTAAAAGGAGGCCTTAATATCCCTTAGTTTCCATTAGGACCCCGCTGCCACGGGAGGGTAGGACAAAAGATGGCATGCAAGTTCTTTTCCATAAGCACGCATGACTATATTCGGAATACATGCCTACATTACATTGATGAATTGGAGCTAGTTCTGTGTCACCCTATGTTATGACTGTTACATGATGAACCACATCCGGCATAATTCTCCATCACCGATCCAATGCCTACGAGCTTTTCACATATTGTTCTTCGCTTATTTACTTTTCCGTTGCTATTGTTACAATCACTACAAAACCCAAAAACATTACTTTTGCTACCGTTACCGTTACTTCCATACTACTTTGCTACTAAATACTTTGCTGCAGATACTAAGTTATCCAGGTGTGGTTGAATTGACAACTCAACTGCTAATACTTGAGAATATTATTTGGCTCCCCTTGTGTCGAATCAATAAATTTGGGTTGAATACTCTACCCTCAAAAACTGTTGCGATCCCCCTATACTTGTGGGTTGTCAAGACTATTTTCTAGCGCCGTTGCCGGGGAGCATAGCTCTATTCTTTGTGTCACTTGGGATTTATATCTGCTGGTCACTATGAGGAACTTGAAAGATGTGAAAACAACAATTTATCCCTCAACTACGAGGGGAGGTAAGGAACTGCCATCTAGCTCTGCACTTGATTCACCTTCTGTTTTGAGTAAGCTTGCGACACCTAAACCTGCTTCTGCTATTCATTCTGATATGTCGCATGTTATTGATGATGCCACTTCTGCTATGCATGATACTTATGATGAAACTACTTCTATGCTTGATACTACTGTGCCACTTGGTGAATTTCTTGATGAACAACTTGCTAGGGCTAGAGAGAATGAAATTATTGAAACTGATAATATTGAAGATAGTGATGATGAAGACTCTCCCCCTAATAAATATGAATTGCCTGTTGTGCCTAAGGGTTATGTTCTGGATGAAGAATCCGCTAGAGCTATTCTTGCTTGCAATGATAGAAGTGATCTTAAGAAGTTATTAGCTAAATGGAAGCAGCAATCTCTTAATGCTAGAATGAAACCTAACCCTGCTTTTGCTACTTCACCTATCAATGTTACTGATAAGGATTATGAATTCTCTATTGATCCTGATATAATTACTTCGGTTGAATCTTATCCTTTTTATGGCTATGAATCTGAAACTGTTGTGGCACATCTTACTAAATTAAATGATATTGCCACCCTGTTCACTAATGATGAGAAATCTCGCTACCTTTATATCCTTAAAATATTTCCGTTCTCATTAAAGGGTGATGCTAAGATATGGTTTAATTCTCTTTATCCTAGTTGTGTGCGTAGTCCCCAGGATATGATTTATTACTTCTCTGCTAAATATTTCCCCGCTCATAAGAAACAAGCTGCTTTAAGGGAAATATATAATTTTGTGCAAATTGAAGAAGAGAGTCTCCCACAAGCTTGGGGGAGGCTTCTCGAGTTACTTAATGCTTTGCCTGATCATCCTCTTAAGAAAAATGAAATACTTGATATCTTTTATAATGGACTAACCGATGCTTCCAGAGATTACCTGGATAGTTGTGCTGGTTCTGTTTTCAGGGAAAGAACACTGGATGAAGCTGAAATTCTATTGAATAATATGTTGACCAATGAAAATAATTGGACACTTCCTGAGCCAGCTCCTGAGCCTATTCCTAAACCAACTCCGAAGAAAAGAGGTGTTTTATTTCTCAGTCCTGAAGATATGCAAGAGGCAAAGAAATCTATGAAAGAAAAAGGTATTAAAGCCGAAGATGTGAAGAATTTACCTCCTATTGAAGAAATACATGGTCTTAATTTACCGCCTGTTGAGGAAATATATGATCTTAATCCATCACTTATTGAAGAAACTCATGTTCTTGATAACCCGACACAGGTAGTAAAGGTAAATTCTCTCTATGGATTTGATGAAGGTGATATTCCTCAATATAAGTCTGCTAGACAGTGCTTAGATGAGTTTGAAAATTTTATTGTTAAACAAGAAAATTTTAATGCTTATTTTGGTAGACAATTGAAATACAATTCCGATATGCTTGAATACTTGGGTGATTATATGTCTAGAGTTAAAGGTGAACTTAAACTCATTAGTAAACATGCTTCTATGGTTACCACTCAAGTAGAACAAGTACTTAAAGCTCAAAATGATTTGCTCAATGAAATGAATAGTAAGAATAATGATTATGCTGTTAGAGTGGCTACTAGAACCGGTAAAATGACTCAGGAACCTTTGTATCCCGAAGGCCATCCTAAGAGAATTGAGCAAGATTCTCAGAGAAATAATGTGGATGCACCAAGTCCTTCTAAAAAGAAGAAAAGGAAAAATGATAGGACTTTGCATGCTTCTAGTGAACCTATTGCTGAACCACCTGAGAATCCAAATGATACTTCTATTTTTGATGCTGAAACACAACCTGGTAATGAACAGGAAACTAGTGATAATGCTGAACCACCTGAGAATCCAAATGATACTTCTATTTCTGATGCTGAAACACAATCTGGTAATGAACAGGAAACTAGTGATAATGTTAATGATGATGTTCATGATGATGCTCAACCTAGCAATGATAATGATGTAGAAATTGAACCTGCTGTTGATCTTGATAACCCACAATCAAAGAATCAACGTTATGATAAGAGAGAATTTGTTGCTAGGAAACACGGTAAAGAAAGAGAACCATGGGTTCAGAAACCCATGCCTTTTCCTCCCAAACCATCCAAGAAAAAGGATGATGAGGATTTTGAGCGCTTTGCTGAAATGATGAGACCTATCTTTTTGCGTATGCGATTAACTGATATGCTCAAAATGAATCCTTATGCTAAGTATATGAAAGAAATTGTTACTAATAAAAGAAAGATACCGGAAGCTGAAATTTCCACCATGCTTGCTAATTACACTTTTAAAGGTGGAATACCAAAGAAACTTGGAGATCCAGGAGTGCCCACTATACCATGCTCCATTAAAAGAAATTATGTTAAAACTGCTTTATGTGATCTTGGAGCCGGTGTTAGTGTTATGCCTCTCTCTTTATATCGTAGACTTGATTTGAATAAGTTGACACCTACTGAAATATCTTTGCAAATGGCTGATAAATCAACTGCTATACCGGTCGGTATTTGTGAGGATGTTCCTGTTGTGGTTGCAAACATTACTATTTTCACGGACTTTGTTATTCTTGATATTCCCGAGGACGATAGTATGTCTATTATTCTTGGAAGACCTTTTTTGAATACTGCAGGAGCTGTTATTGATTGGAACAAAGGCAATGTCACTTTTCATGTTAATGGTAATGAGCATACGGTAAACTTTCCGAGGAAACAACCTCAAGTTCATAGTATCAATTCTATTGGAGAAATTCCATCGATTATTTTTGGAGGTTTTGAATTTCCTCTTCCTACTGTCAAGAAGAAATATGATATTCTTATTATTGGGGATGTGCATATCCCCGTTGAGGTAACATAGTGTTATTCGAAATTTCTCCGGTTCCATGTTATTCGGAATGAGTTTGTTAACAAGACTTGATCAACCTTGTTAGTGGATTCCTTTTGATAAGCATGAGATGGATGAAACTAGAAGGCACAACCTTCTGCACCCTCCTTTTACTTTCTGTTATTTAGTTGAAATAAAGAAAAAATAGTATCTTCTGTCTGTTTTCTGAATTATCCGTGCAATATGAAAATACCCCGAAAATAAAAGTTCTCGAAATGCCCTAAAATTAAAATATGTTTTTTCTGGAATATTTGAAAATATCTGGCACTGAGAACACAACAGGGGGAGCAAGCACCTGGCCACGAGGGTCCAGGGCGCGCCCACCCCTACAGGGCACGCCCCCTGCCTCGTGGGCCCACGGTGGCTCCCCCCACTTATTCCTGCACCCACACACTTCTTCCTCCCAAAAAAATCACCATCCAGCTCAAGCACGAGTTCTAGCTCATTTTGCTGCGATTTTCGATCTCCTTGCCCAAAGCACCTCTCACAAAACTGCTTGGGGATCATGTTCTTGAGCTTGCATGTCAAATTTATATGGTTCTAAGTAGTTCTAATGCATGATATAGGCTCTAGGCACTTGTGGGAGTAGTTGTTATCAATTTTGTTGAGCTTGGTTCACTTTTATTTGAAGTTACTAAAAATTTCAGAAATTTTGCACAGGAAGAAATATGTTTAGGAAAATGTACCATGGTGGTCCTTCAAGGAAGCAAGGACCCATGCTCGCAATGCGCGATGCCGATGATGAGCCACCAAGGAACGCTCCAGTGCGACCTTGTGAATGGCCTTCAGAGGACTTTATGGATCAAGCGGGAATCAAGGAAGAATTTAACGCATATTTGCGGAACGCTGATCTTGTGAGCTTCGAGGAGGAAAAGTGCCACCAGTACCACTATCTCACTAGTTCCTTTGTGAGGAGGTTTGAATTTTCATCTTCACGCAATTCTCAAACTGTCTTGTTTGATCTTTATGAAAAATATTATACGATGAACTTAGAGGATTTTACCACTGCTTGCAAACTTCCACATTGGGGTAGTGCTAGTGAACCTCGCAAATCTGAATTTAGAGAATTTCTTGCTAGTATAGCTGTGGGGGAATCTAGAGATATAGCACAAGCTACCATAGGGAGCATTCATTTTCCTGCTATACATTATTTTGCTCTCTTCATTGGTAGGTGCATAAATGGTAAGGATGAAGCATGTCACATGTGTGTCCCTGACCTCAGTATTCTTCGGAGTGCCGTGTTAGGAGATAAATCTTATAATCTGGGAGCCATTGTTGCACGTAGGTTGCATCATAATAGATTTAATGGAGATTTCTTTGGTGGAATTTATGCAACCCGCTTAGCTGATTTTTTTGGTGTAACCATACGTGATGATGATATTGAATTGCCTCCTACTTATCTAGACTTTAATGCTATGGTTCACCATCAGTTTGTCGAGAGGAACCAACCACCTCTCCAGTACCGACTAATCTTTGACAGGCGTCGTGCTGTCCATATAACTCTCCCTGCTCCTTCCTTCTTTGATTATCAGGCAAAAGGAAGACATTTTATAACCAGGGAGGAGGCAGATGAGTACGAAAGGAGGACGAGGGCAGCTCGCCTCCAAGCTGCAGCCCATGATGCAATAGCCGCTGCATCTTAGTACGACCCTAACTACAACTTTGGATATCCGCCAGGCCACCCGTGGCAATAGACCAACTTAGGCCAAAAGCCTAAGCTTGGGGGAGTACGTATTTCCCACCGACATTACATTCATGTTCACACACTCATTGCTAGATGTCGGTGCTCATACTTTTTCACTGTAATATCCATGCTACTTTATTTTATTTTTATGCTTTCTTCTTGTGTGTTTGATAAACCTTAAGAAAAACAAAAAAGATATAGTTGTAGCTTTTAGTTAGTTTACCTTTCTTGCTGTAGTAGTAATAATTAAAAGAAAACCCAAAAAGATTTCCTATTCTTCTTTTGCTTGTTGGGAGCTTTCCGGTGTAAATAGTTTTATTTCTTTTCTTTTCTTTGGGGGTCGATGGGAGAAGACCATAATGAAAATGTTGAAGTGGCTCTTATATGCATTATTGTTGATTTAACCAAGAGCCCATATTGCCTTGTCTTCTCCTGTTTATTGAATGCTCGCATATTCCAGCTTAGTCCAATGCATGTGCACTATTATTATTATTCACATCGTTCCGTCGTGCAAGTGAAAGACAATTATGACGATATATGATGGACTGATTGAGATAAGAGAAGCTGGTATGAACTCGGCCTCTCTTGTTTTTGTAAATATGATTAGTTCATCGTTCCTGATTCAGCCTATTATGAATAAACATGTTTGCAATGACAATTAGAGATTATAGTTGCTCGTGCCATGCTTGTTTAGCTATGAGTTATAATGGTTTACCTTGCATGCCAACATGCTATTAAAATGGTTGTGATGTGGTATAGTGGAGTGGTATCGTCATTTGAATAATTTAAGCGACTCGACTTGGCGCATGTTCACACATGTAGTTGAAACAAATCAACATAGCCTTCACGATATTTATGTTCATGGTGGATTATATCCTACTCATGCTTGTACTCAATGTTTATTAATTTTAATGCATGTTCATGACTGTTGTCGCTCTCTAGTTGGTCGCTTCCCAGTCTTTTGCTAGCCTTCACTTGTACTAAGCGGGAATACTGCTTGTGCATCCAATCCCTTAAACCCCAAAGTTATTCCATATGAGTCCACTATACCTTCCTATATGCGGTATCTACCTGCCGTTCCAAGTAAATTTGTATGTGCCAAACTCTAAACCTTCAAATGAAATTCTATTTTGTATGCTCGAATAGCTCGAATAGGGTTGTTCGTATCTTCCATGCTAGGCGGGTTATTCTCAAGAGGAGTGGACTCCTCTCCTCCCTCGCGAGAAAATGGTTGGTCACCGGGATGCCCAGTCCCAAGCTTTATGCAAACTAAATCAAAATAATTGCAAACAAAACTCCCCCTGGGACTGTTGTTAGTTGGAGGCACTCATTCTTTCGAGCAAGCCATGGGTTGTTGCTTGTTGGTGGAGGGGGAGTATAAACTTTACCATTCTGTTTGGGAACCGCCTATAATGTGTGTAGCATGGAAGATATCGCCATCTCTTGGTTGTTATGTTGACAATGAAAGTATGCCGCTCAAAATATTATTTATCTCTATTTCAAAATCGAGCTCTGGTACCTCTACAAATCCCTGCTTCCCTCCGCGAAGGGCCTATCAATTTACTTTTATGTTGAGTCATCACCCTCTTATTAAAAAGCACCAGCTGGAGAGCACTGCTGTCATTTGCATCCATTATTATTAATTTATATTGGGTATGACTATGACTAGATCTCTTTTACCATGAATTACAATGTTTAGTCAGTCCTTGATCTTTAAAGGTGCTCTGCATTTATGTTTTGCGGTCTTAGAAAGGGCTAGCGAGATACCATCATATTATATCATATTATGATTGTTTTGAGAAAGTGTTGTCATTCGAGATTTAATATTATTGCTCGCTAGTTGATTATGCCATTGACATGAGTAAACATGAGACTTAAGTGTTATTGTGAATGTGGTTAGTTATAATCTTTGCTGAAAACTTGAATGCTGGCTTTACATATTTACAACAACAAGAGCAAACAGAGTTTGTAAAATTTTTTCTTTATCACTTTCAGTTTATCAACTGAATTGCTTGAGGACAAGCAAAGGTTTAAGCTTGGGGGAGTTGATACGTCTCCGTCGTATCTACTTTTCCAAACACTTTTGCCCTTTTTTGGACTCTAACTTTGTCGGGTGGTTGGTGCGACATATGCCAAGGGATGGCTTATCATTGTGGGAGCCAATAAAACCTCGCCGGTGCCTGGAAACGGGATGAGGCGAAGACATGCACGCCGGCGGATCTTACCCAGGTTCGGGGCTCTCCGAGGAGATAACACCCCTAGTCCTGCTCTGCGGGGTCTCCGCATGATCACTAGATCGATGAAAGGTAGCTACAATCGCTCCTAGAGCTGTTGAGATCAAGGGAGAAGAAGAACAAGGCTAGCTCTTGCTTCTCTCTATCTATGCTATGCTTAGAAGCGGACTATGCTCAGAGGCCAACCCTTTGCATGGGTGCTCCGGGGGGCTTATATAGGCCTACCCCCCGGGGGTACAATGGTAATCCGACTGGGAGCTGGTCCCAGCCGTCAGTGTCTACGCTTGCCGGCTTCTCCGCCGGCAATTGGGTCCCGCCGGCTGGTGGGTCCCGCCGGCTGCCAGCTCCTTGGTCGACAGGCCGGCCCCACCGCCTAGGGCCTTGTCGGCGGCTGGTTACTGTAGCCTCGCCTCTGATGACGAGGGCTTTGTCGAGGTAAGCGTGGCTACAGTGGGCCGCCTCGGGGGCTCTCACTGTAGCCTTACCTCGTCTTGTCTCCTTAATGGGGCTCCTGCTTCAAGGAAGGGAGTAGCCGGCTTCTGGGGGCCGGCTATGCCCTTGGCCGACTGGGAGAGGCCGGGCCGTCTTCGTGCCTCTCTCTGGCTGAAGGGGCCCGCCGCCCTTGGGCCGTACAGGAGTCGGTCGTGGATGACGTCGAGGCTGGCATGGCTACAGTGCCGAGCCGCACGGGAGACGGCCGCTCCGTACGGCCTCCTGTAGCCATGCCCGCCTCGGGCTTCGGGGGTAGTGGGCCGCACTGTGGCCACACCCCGTCTTGTCGCCGTTATGTGGGAGTGGCTTGGAGTGGTTGTGGTCTCGGCCAGCTCTTTGGAGTCGGCGTCCTTCTTGGCCGGCTTCTTGGAGTCGGCCACCCTGTAATCGTCCTGGGGAGGGGTTGCTGAGGCAGGGTCGCCTTCCGGGAGTCGGCTTCAGAGGTAACCAGCCAGGGAAGGCGGCCCGAATGCCTGGAGTGCTTGAAGGCCCAAAGGCTTGATAATTTTTCTGAAGAACCAGGGGTAGCCGGTTGGGCTACCCGTGGCCATTTACTCCGACAGTAGTCCCCGAAGCTGATTGGGCTTCGAGGTGGAGCAGGGGTTGAGAAGCTCGATCAGCTTCCTATCTTGACAAGCCGGCAGTTAGGAGCCGGCCTTGGTCAGGCGTGCCGCCTGAGTCGAAATCTTCTGGAGTCGGAGGGCGGGAGCCCGCTGGCGCGCGCACCGGCCCGCGGGCCGGCCACTGGCCGTCTGCGAACCACGTGGCCGGAAGGCTTGCCAGCCCACGCGCGTGACGGGACGTCGCCGCAGGGAGGGGGCCCGCCACGTCCGCGCCCCGGCCCAGGCGCGGATCCTTTGTATCCCGAAACCGCCCACACGTTCCGTGCGGCAGTTTCAGCTCGCATTTATGCGCAATAATCGCGGGACGTGGGGGGAGTGGGCATAGTTAATCCCACGTCCCCCCCACGTCCGGCCTCTTCGGCCTCGTGAGGCTATAAGTAGGGGGAAGTGGAGGGCGGCAGGCCCTCGCACGCTCCTCCTACTTCCACCGTCTTCTTCCTCTTGCCAGTTCTTGCGACAGCGCCTCGCCGCCGTGCTCTTCCACCGCACGCTCCTCCACCGCTGTGCTAGCTTTCGCCATGCCTCCCACAGTAGAGCAGCTTGGCGGGGATTGGGACGGATCCAACGTCCATGATGACCACGTCGACTTCCTCTGCGACACGCGGCGGCTGCCCAGCGCGGACAAAGTGGAGGTCCGCCTCGCGCCGGCGAACGAAATCTCGCCGAGGCCGCAGGAGGGCGAGCGGGTGGTCTTCCGCTCGCACTTCTTGCGCGGCTTCGGCCTACCAGTGAGCGCCTTCTTCCGCTCCTGGCTCGAATTCTATCAGCTCCAACCGCACCATCTCACCCCAAACGCGGTGGTGCTACTCTCCGCCTTCGTCACCCTGTGCGAGGGCTATCTCGGCGTCCTCCCCACCCTTGAGCTCTGGGGGGAGTTCTTCCAGTCGAAGCTGGGCACGCGCATGCGGGGCATGCCGGCTCATACCGGCGCCTTCATCGCGTCGCGGAGATCGGCTGCCGACAACCCCTTCCCCGTCATCACTCTGATCCAATCGGTGAAGAAGTGGCAGAAGTCGTACTTCTACGTGCGGAACATCGCCCCACGGGGCGACTACATCAACCTGCCGGCTTACGTAGCCGGCCCACCGGCGGGCAGGCTGCCCCAGTGGTCCTTCCGGGCTGTGACGCTGTCGCCGGCGGGAAACGCCGCCATCGCCCGACTGCGGGTGATGGTCCAGTCGGAGGGCCTGACGGGGCCCGACCTTCTGGCCGCGTTCGTCATGCGCCGGGTTCTTCCGCTCCAGAGCCGGCCTCATCTGATCTGTCAGATGAGCGGCCAGCTCGATCCGAGCTGAATGTGCACCAAGGAGATGCCGCGCGAGGAGGTCGCCTACATGGTGAACTACCTTGCGAACTGCAAACTCACCGAAGAGTGGCAGTTCGGCAAGGAGCCGTATAGCCGAGCCAATCCGCCGCCTACGGTATGCTCTCCCTGTGTCTTTTTCTCTCTCTTCGTTGCCGAGTTCCTCTGGGCCGACTCTAACTTAGTCGGCTTATTCTTTGTTAGAGTCCTCTTCTTCGGCCGGCCGGCGGGTCAGACACGGAGCGCCGATTCGTCCCCGACCGGGTCGAACACGATCTGGAGGATCCCGAGCTGGGGGCGGTCCATATGGACGACGACGTCGAGCCGGGCGGAGGCCAAGCCGGCGGCGAGACAGGCGGCTCCGGGTTCATTGCCACCTTTGACGACTGGCCGGACGACGATGAAGCCGAAGCCGTCCTGCGCCGCCAGCCGGCATCTGGACGCGGCGCGGGCTCCTCCGCCGTGCAGCCTGCTCGGGGTGGAGGTCAGAAGCGTCGCGCCGCCCAGGGCTTGTTCGGCAGCCGAACGAAGAAACCCAGAGGCGGGGCGGCAGCCACCAGGCGGGAGGAGGCGGCCGCGAAGGCGGCTCGTTTCCGCAAGGTGGTGAAGCAACCGCAGACCGTGTCGGCGTAAGTCCGAATCTTTCTTTGTGTACTCTCTTTCTTTCTTTTCTTTGGTGGTTCTTGAAACCTTTGTCTTTTTCTTCAATGATCAGAGCTCCGTTGTCACTTGAGCGGGCGGCTGCCGGCTCCGTCGTCGAGTCGCCAAGGGGCTCTGGGAGCACCACCCGCCGCGTGGACCCCCGCGCCGACCTCCAGGAGGCGACGGAAAGGAACGCGTGGGAGGCGCGGGAGGAGCAGGAGGCACGGGAGGCGGAGGCACGGAAGGCGGCGGCCGCCCAGGCGGCACGGGAGGAGGAGGAGGTGAAGGCACTCACTGAGGCCGCAGCTAGGGCCCAGGCAGAGGCTGAGGCCGCGGCGGCGGCAGGGGAGGTTTTGATGGTCACCCCCCTGCGCGTCATGGCGCCTGGGGACATGGAGCCCTCGCCAGGGGGAGCAAGCGGCGACCAGCCAGGGCTGGGGGGAAGCAGCGACGACGTCATCATCTTGGAGAAGGCGCCGGAGCCGACCCTTCCGACTGGGGTGGCCCAAGGTGGCCGGCCTGACCCGCCACCTGCACAGTCGGCGGAGGGCGAGCCGGCCGCGAGGGTTGAGGTGGCGGTACGGATTCCGCCAAGCCGGCGTGCGGGGAAGGCCGCGTCGGAGCCGCAGAAGGCTGCGTCGGAGCCACAGCCGGCCGTGGGCTCCAGCTCGTCGGCCCGAGATGCGGAGGCGGCCAGCGCTACCTCGGGGTGGACGCCGGGCGGAGGGACAGCCGTAGTGAACGTGGCTGCACAAGACGTCCGGACCCGGCTCCAGAGCCACGCCGCGGCGCTGAGGCAGTTCACCGACGAGTTCCTCGCAACGCGGGCGGCCATCCGGGTTAGTATTCCCCATCTTGCTTCTTCTTGACTTTGCTTTTTTCTTGATCTTGATTTCTTCCGTGGGGGCGCGTCAGCGCACCCACTGGGTGTAGTCCCCGAGTTCCGAGCCGGCTGCTGAGCAGGCGGCTTGGAACTTCTTGGTGGATTTGCCTTTGCTATTTTTGTTTCTTCTGTCCATCTTGCAGGACTACCACAACCTTCGAGCGGCCGCCTTCAACTCCCAGGCTCGGGAGCTGACTCAGAAGACCGCCGATCTTACTGAGAGCCGAGGTACGTGGTTCGTTCATTATCTCATGTGGGGGCGCGTCAGCGCACCCACTGGGTGTAGTCCCCGAGATTCAGGCCGACTGCTGAGCAGTCGGGTCGGATCTTCCTTGACGATTTCTTACTGTTCTTCTTCTTCTTCCGACTTTGCAGCGGCCAACGCCAGTCTGAGGGCACAGCTGGGGGAGTCCTAGACTGCTCTTCGTGCCAAGGATGCCGAGCTCGCCGCGTTGGTGCAGGAGCGCGACCGCCTGGCCAAGAAGTTGGCCGACCAGGAAGAAAGCCACAAGGCGGCACTGAAGGCGGCGCAGGACCGCGAAGCCACTCTCTAGGCCGAGTTCGAGACGGAGGCGGCCGGCTGGGCTGAGGCCAGGCAGACTCTGGTCTCTGGCTATGGCTAGATCGAAGATCTGGTTGACGGTAAGCCGCCTCCCCCTTCGTCCTTTCTTGCCGTCTGCCACTTTGGCTCGTTTTTTTGATTTTGGTGTTCTTTTCTTCCTTTCTTCTTCTTTCTTGCGCAGAGTATTTCCCTGGCTATTCTACTGCCGCCAACCAGACCATCGAGGCCCGTCGCCAGGCGCGGAGGCAAGCCGGCTTTGAAATCTCGCCAACCGCCGGCCGCTCGCTGGAGGAACAGCTCCTGGCGATCCAGGCTCGCATCCAGCCGGCTCACCGGCTGCTCCGCCGACTTCAGCGTGCCGGGGCGCAGGTCTTGGCCGCCCTCTAGCCCGGCCAAGCGGTCCCTCGCACCCCCAGTCGGACCGCCGACTGGCTGGAGGTGGCAGTCGGCCGCTTCGAGGCTTGGAAGGCCTCGGCGGCTCGCTCCGGCGCCAGGCGGGCGCTGGAGTTCGTCAAGGCCTGGTATCCCGGCCTGAGCCTGGACCAGCTGGCTACCTGGCGGCAGCAAGCCGACACGGAGCTGGAGCCGGCGCGGCCGGCCATCATTCGGCGGGCTTCGGCGATCGCCGACTATACCGACACCAGTGTCTTCGCCCCCGAGGTGGACGACAATGGAGTTGCCCAGCCGGAGGAGTGGTTCGGGCTGGACCTGGCGTACGGCGAAGACTCGGCGGAGGAGATCGACTCCAGCGACGAGGGTGAAGAAGAGGAGGAGGAAGGTGAAGACGCCGAGCCGGCTGGTGGAGCAGCCGGCCAGCCTCATCCTGACCGCACCTCTAGCACCACGTCGCGCGCGAGTGCGTCGCCTGCCGTGGGTGATGGCCAAGCCGAGACCCGCTAGGCGGCCACTCCTTCAGCCAGCGAGGCTGCCTTCACCGACCAGCTCGGCCTCCATGTCGCGCCCTAGTCCGCCATTTTTTGCTTTTCCTGTCTTGTTACTCTTTAGAACAATGCTTGGTTAAATTCTGCACAATTCCACCCACCGGGTGTATTCGAACTTATGTCTGTTGCCGCCTGTTGGGGGCTTTATGTATATATAACTTATGCAATTGGCCTTTCCTTGTACTTTTGCTTGTTGTCCTTCTGCTTTTTCCTTTGCCGCCCTCCCTTGTTGCCGCCTCCCCAGTCCAACAGTTCCTCCGCAATCTGTAGCCGGGGAGGGGGGTGCTTGGCCGATTGGGGGGGGGGAAGTACTCTAGCTTTGTTGGACTAAAGCTAAGTTTTTAGGAAGATGGCCAGCCGGCTGTTCTGGCAGCCGGCAGGCATGTTTGGAGGCCGTCTCTTTGCTATATAGGTTCGTTGTTCCTTAGCCATTTTTCGTGTGGGCGTCCTTTCTGTCTTGCCTCTTGTTAGTCGGACAGTCAGTTCTTTGAGCTGCGACTTTCAACAAGAGAGGACTCGGGAGCCGGCGCACTACTTTTCTGACTTTAGGGAAAACTTTCAATATAACTCGAGGCGGCCAGTCCCCGGGCCGACTAGTCGAACCCGGTGCCGGACAAGAATTCAAAATGTAATAATACATTCATGGATATGACACTCGTCATTCATAGATAATAAAAAAGGCAGTCCCCGAGTACTGTTCGGGGGGCCTGTTGGTTTGTACTTAATACAAAAGGGGAGCGTTATACATACTGCTTTTCAGCTGTAAAATCGTCTTAGGAGGTTTGCGTTCCATGGTCGCTCCGACTCCTTGCCGGAGTTGTCTCTCTTGCGTGCTCTTGGTTTTGCGCGTCGATCAAGTAGTAGGAGTCATTGCCGAGTGCCTTGCTGACGACGAAGGGGCCTTCCCAAGGGGCCGAGAGCTTGTGCTGGCCGGCTGTTCGCTGGATCAGCCGGAGCACAAGGTCGCCCTCTTGGAAGGATCTTGGCTTGACCTTGCGGTTGTAGTAGCGGCGCAGCCCTTGCTGGTAGATGGCGGACCAGCTGAGTGCTAACAGCCGGCCTTCTTCCAGTAGGCCCACGCCGTCTTCTCTTGCTTCTTTGGCCTCCTCCTCCGTGTACATGGTGATCCGAGGCGAGTCGAACTCGATGTCTGTTGGGTTGACAGCCTCGGCACCGTACACGAGGAAGAATGGCGTGAAGCCGGTTGACTTGTTGGGTGTAGTGCGCAGACTCCAGAGGACAGCCGGCAGCTCTTCGAGCTAGCAGCCGGCCGATCGCTCCAGTGGTACAACCAGTCGGGGCTTGATGCCGGAGAGGATGAGTCCATTTGCTTGCTCGACCTGGCCGTTTGACTGCGGGTGGGCAACGGACGCTAAGTCCAGTCGGATGCCCTGCGTCGCGCAGAAACGTGCCAGTGCTCCTTTGGCGAAGTTCGTGTCGTTGTCGGTGATGATGCTGTGCGGCATGCCGTACCGAGTAGTGATGTCGGTGATGAATGTTACGGCAGTCGGCCCATTGAGCTTCTTGATCGGCTTTGCTTCAATCCACTTTGTGAACTTCTCCACAGCAACAAGTAGATGTGTCAGGCCACCGCGGGCTGTCTTGAAAGGGCCCACCATGTCCAGTCCCCAGACGGCAAAAGGCCAAGTGAGGGGAATGGTTTTGAGGGCAGAAGCCGGCAGGTGTTGCTTGGAACTAAAAACTTGACATCCTCTGCAGCTCTTGACTATTTCTTTAGCATCCTCCAAGGCAGTCGGCCAGAAGAAACCGTGGCGGAAAGCCTTGGCCACGAGGGATCTTGAGGCTGCGTGATGGCCGCATTCGCCTTGGTGGATGTCTTTGAGGATTGCCACTCCTTTTTCTGGCTCGACACAACGCTGGAAGACTCCAGTGACGTTGCGCTTCACAAGCTCTCTGTTGATTATTGTATATGCTACGTCTCGTCGTTGCACTAATCTTGCTGAGATCTCATCAGCCGGCAGCTCTCTGCTGACTAGGAACTTGAGGATGGGCTGGGCCCATGAGGGAGCTGTGACGTCTTCTTCTGTTAATGTGGCCACCATGACTCGGGTGGGTGGGTTGGGTGAGTCGGCCACCGCTTCTTGTGTCGTTGCAGTCCCCGGGCCGACTGCTGCAGTCCCCGAGCCGGGTTCTGAAGTCCCCGGGCCGGGTGCGACTACGGCAGTCCCCGGGCCAGTCGTCGAAGTCCCCGTGCCGCCTGCGGGATTTCTCCAGTCGGATCCGGCTGTTTCTGGCGCAGGCGGTACGAAGATGGAATCCGACTCTGGAGACGGCTTGATGGACGGCTTGAGGAGGCGCTGGAGGGAGACGCCAGTCGGTATGGCTTGTCGGGTGGAGCCGATCCGTGCTAGGGCATCTGCTTGGTCGTTGTCGGCCCTTGGCACGTGAAGGAACTCACACCCTTCTAAGTATCCGCTTATCTGCTGGACGAGGAAACGATAGCTCGCCATGTTCGCGTCCTTGGCGTACCAATCGCCAGACGATTGCTGGACCACCAAGTCTGAGTCGCCGTAGCACAGGATCCGGCGTATGCCAAGCTCTTTGGCTAGCCGGAGCCCGTGTACGAGCGCCTCGTACTCGGCCACGTTGTTGGAGGCGGCGAAGTGGATCTGCAGTGTGTACTTGAGCTTGTCGCCTTTGGGAGAGGTGAGGACGATGCCGGCTCCCAAGCCGGTACGCATCTTGGACCCGTCAAAGTGCATCCGCCAATGGGTAGAGTCGGGAGCCGGCGGTAAGTACTGGGTCTCGGCCCAGTCGACGAGGAAGTCGGCCAATGCTTGCAACTTGATGGCGGTGCGGGGTTGATAGAAGATCGTGTAGGGCGCCAATGCAATGGCCCATTTGGCCACCCGGCCGGATGCATCCCGGCCGCCTATGATCTCGGCAAGCGGGGCAGTGCACACGACCGTGATGGGGTGCTCTTGGAAGTAGGGCTTCAGTTTCTTGGCAGCGAAGTACACCCCATAGCACATCTTCTGGTAGTGCGGGTAGTTTTGCTTTGAGCTGGACAGTACTTCGCTGAGATAGTACACCGGCCTCTGGACCAGCTGGGCTCGGCCTTCCTCCGGGCGCTGGACCACAACAACAGTGCTGACGACTCGGCTAGTCGCGGCGATGTAGAGGAGCATGGGCTCCTTCTCAGTCGGCGCGGCCAGGACAGGCGGAGTGGTCAGCATTTTCTTCAACTCATGGAAGGCTTGGTCGGCTTGATCATTCCACTCGAAGTGAGTGGACTTCTTCATGAGTCGGTACAAGGGGAGAGCCTTTTCTCCTAGTCGGCTGATAAAACGATTCAGGGAGGCTAAGCAGCCAGTGAACTTCTGCACATCTCGCAGCTTGGTGGGAATCTCCATCCTCTCGATGGCCTTGATCTTGACGGGGTTGCACTCAATGCCGCGTTCGGAGACCAGGAAGCCTAGCAGCTGGCCGGCTGGCAGTCCGAACACACACTTCTCGGGATTGAGCTTGATCTGGAATCGGCGCAAGTTGGCGAATGTTTCTTTCAGGTCTTCCAACAAGGTACCGCGCTTCTCTGTCTTCACCACAATGTCTTCTACATAGACGTGGGCATTTCTGCCGAGTTGTTTCAAGAGACATTTCTGCATGCAACGCTGAAACGTGGCACCGGCATTTCTCAAGCCGAATGTCATTGTCAGGTAGCAGAAAGCTCCAAAGGGTGTGATGAAGGCAGTCTTCAGGCGGTCAGCCGGGTCCAACTTGATCTGGTGGTACCCTGAGTACGCATCCAAAAAACTTAACAGCTCGCATCCGGCTGTGGAGTCTATCACTTGGTCAATCCGTGGCAGAGCAAACGGATCCTTTGGGCAGGCCTTATTCAGACTAGTGTAGTCTATACACATACGCCACTTGTTATTCTTCTTCAGAACCAGAACTGGGTTGGCAAGCCATTCTGGAAAGAACACTTCCATGATAAAGCCAGCGGCAAGGAGCCGGGCTATCTCTTCTCCCACAATTCTTCGCTTCTCTTCTGACAGTCGGCGGAGGGGCTGCTTGACCGGCTTCGCATCATCTCGGACATGTAGCTTGTGCTCGGCGAAATCCTTCGGGACACCCGGCATGTCCTTTGGGGACCATGCAAAGATGTCTCGATTCTCACGGAGGAAGTCGACGAGCTCGCCTTCCTATTTACTGTCCAAGTTCGCCCCAATGACAGCGATCCTCTCCGGGTTCTCCGGGTCCAGAGGTATCTTCTTCGTCTCTTTGGCAGGCTGGAAGGAGCCCTGCGCATCACAATCCTTGGGGTTTGGGGACAAGGACGGCTGCTTGCCGGCCATGGCCACAACCTGTTCCAACATCTTCTTCTCTTCTGCCACCACGAGGGACTCGGCCAGCCGGCTACTGGCCATGGCGCACTCGACGGACTTCTTGTAGTCGCCGGCTACCGTGATGATCCCCTTCGAGCTCGGCATCTTCATTTTCAGGTAGGCGTAATGGGGCACAGCCATGAACTTGGCCAGAGCAGGTCGGCCAAGCAGTGCATGATAGGGGCTCTCAAAATCCACTACCTCGAACCATATTGCTTCTCGGCGGAAATGATCTTTGTCTCGGAAGAGAACATCCATTTTGATCTTGCCGATTGGTGAGCAAGACAGGCCGGGGACGATACCATGGAAGATGGTGCGGCTCGGCATGAGCTGCTTTGCTTTGATGTTCAGCTTCTCCATGGTATCGCGGTACAGTATGTTGATACTGCTTCCGCCGTCTATCAGGACGCGGGAAAATCTGGCAGCTCGCCTCTCCGTCGCGAGGGTGACATCCAAGACCATTGCATAGGAGCCAGGCGAAGGCATCACCTCTGGGTGGTCGGCCTGGCTCCAACTGATTGGCTTTTCTGACCAGTGCATGAACTCGGGGGCGCTGGTGGCGACTGCATTCACTTCTTGGTGCTGTCGGCGTCGGCTGCGCTTGTCGTCGGCTTGACTAGTGAAGATGACGTAGGCAGCGTGCTCTTCGGGGAATTCGTCTTGGATGGCGCCGACTGCTGGCCGAGCCGCCGGCTGCTGGGGGGCTGGAGGCGGCGGGCCGGGAGGCGGAGGCGGCAGCATTCCCTCGCCCTTGGTGATGCGGGTGAGCCAGTGGCATTTCCGGGTTGTGTGGTTGGACGGCTTCGCGCCGCTGTGGAACTTGCAGGGGGCATCGAGTGCTTGTTCGTAGGAGAAAGACGGCTGCCAAGCCGGCCTTCCACCCTTCTTCTTGGGAGCGGGCCGTTCTTCAGGCTGCTCGTCTTCAACTGTGGCCACCTGCCGACTGGAGGAAGTCGGCATGGGGCCCTTGCGCTTGTGGTCGTTCTGGTAGGGGCGCCGATTATGGTCGCCTGCCGGCGTCTTGGGAGCCGGAGCAATCACCTTCCCAGAGGCGTCTACTCTCAGCTCGGTCTTCATCGAGGAGTCGGCTGTAGCGTACTTGTCGACGATGACTAGTAACTCGTTGAGGGTAGCCGGCTCGTCGCAGAGGAGTCGGTGCTTGAGGAGGGTGCCCTGTCGGCACCCGGCGGTGAAGTACTCGATGGCCTGGACCTCGTGCACCCCCTCGCAGGAGTTGCGGAGCTCGGCCCATCGCGTGAGGTAGTCGCGGGTCGACTCGTTGGGCCCTTGGACGCAGAGGGAGAGCTGGCGAGGCTTGGGAGGCCGCTTGTAGGTGCTGGTGAAGTTGCGGACGAACACTTCGGTGAAGTCCAGCCAACTGTTGATGCTGTAGGGCTTGAGGCTGTTGAGCCATGTGCGCGCCGTGCCTTGCAGCATGAGGGGGACGTACTTCACGGCGACGCACCGATTGCCGTTGGCTATGCTGATGGCCGTGGAGTAGTCGATGCGCCAATCTTCCGGCTTCACCAAGCCGTTGTACTTGGGCGTGTCTCTGGGGAGCGAGAACCCTTTGGGGAAGGGCTCGTCGCGGATGCGGGGGCCAAAGCATGGCGGGCCGACATCGTCTTCTTCTTCTAACGCCAAGGATCGAGCAAGGCGGTCGATCCTGTGGCGGGCGTCGTTCTCGCCGACTCCTTCTCGGCGGCCATGTCGGTCGCCAAGAGTCGGGTGTGTAATAGGCGGCGGAGTGAGGCATCTTTCTCTTCGAGGCGGGGGAGGAGGCAGATTTCCTTGGTGCTCTATAGCTCGAGGGCGGCCATCCGCGTCGTGTTCGATGGTGATGCGAGTCCGGCTGCGGCTGGCAGCCGGCTCCTTGTCTTTCTTCTGGCGCGCGCCGCTCGCAGTCGGCGAGCGGGACGTCGCGGCGTGCTCCCGGCGCGGGGGATGACTATCAGCACGGGCGCCGGCTTCGTGCCGTTCTGCAGCCGCGTCGAGCAGCTGTTGGATCCGTCTCGTCATGTAGGGGAGCTCATCGGCTCCCAGCCCATTGAGCTCTTCTGCAGCCGCCTGAGCGGCTCGCAGATTCTCGAGCGGGGTGGCGTAGACGGGGCGATCTGCGCCCAGCATGCTGGCGACGGCCGCGCCGCGCTTCTGGACGAAGCCGGCTCGGCTCGGGCCGCTAGGCGGCGGCGTGCCGAAGGCGGCGCGGTCGACTTCGCGCTGGTGGGCCTCGATGAGGCGTCTCATCGAGGCTATCTTCTGGCCCTCCGCGATGAGGGCAAGGCGGCGTGCCTCCAGGGTCTCGGCGTCGGCGTCGGCCGGGATGGGGACAGAGAGGTCGTGCATCACCGCTTGCTGAGCGTCGCGGGCATTCTCGCCCGAGTTGGAGACGTGGCTGATGACCAGCACTTCGGTGACAGCGCTGCTGCCGCTGTCAGCTCGAGGGAGGGGGTCGTCGAAGACCACCACGTCAGAGGGGTAGGCGTCAAGCGACACGGTGTCGGAGTCGATGAGCATCGGGTCGGTGGAGCCGACCGACTCCATGTCCGCAGCAGGCTCGCTGGAGACGTGAAGTTGGTCGAGGAGGCTGACGAGGCGGCTCTTGGGGTAGTCGGTGCCTGCGTCGGACGCAGGCTCGTCGGAGATGCGAGTCTCGCCGAGCAGATCGGCGAGGCGGCTTGCTGCGCAGGCGTCGTCGACGCCTTGCAGCGCGTCGAGGCAAACGCCATCGGGCGCAGCAGGCTGGCTGCGCTCGCGGGGGAGGAAGAGGGTTCCCGTCCAGAACAGGTCTCCGGACGACGGTGCACCTGGCCCCACGGTGGGCGCCAAATGTCGGGTGGTTGGTGCGACATATGCCAAGGGATGGCTTATCATTGTGGGAGCCAATAAAACCTCGCCGGTGCCTGGAAACGGGATGAGCCGAAGACATGCACGCCGGCGGATCTTACCCAGGTTCGGGGCTCTCCGAGGAGATAACACCCCTAGTCCTGCTCTGCGGGGTCTCCGCATGATCACTAGATCGATGAAAGGTAGCTACAATCGCTCCTAGAGCTATTGAGATCAAGGGAGAAGAAGAACAAGGCTAGCTCTTGCTTCTCTCTATCTATGGTGTGTGCGTGTGCTATGCTTAGAAGCGGACTATGCTCAGAGGCCAACCCTTTGCATGGGTGCTCCGGGGGGCTTATATAGGCCTACCCCCCGGGGGTACAATGGTAATCCGACTGGGAGCTGGTCCCAGCCGTCAGTGTCTACGCTTGCCGGCTTCTCCGCCGGCAATTGGGTCCCGCCGGCTGGTGGGTCCCGCCGGCTGCCGGCTCCCTGGTCGACAGGCCGGCCCCACCGCCTAGGGCCTTGTCGGTGGCTGCTTACTGTAGCCTCGCCTCTGATGACGAGGGCTTTGTCGAGGTAAGCGTGGCTACAGTGGGCCGCCTCGGGGGCTCTCACTGTAGCCTTACCTCGTCTTGTCTCCTTAATGGGGCTCCTGCTTCGAGGAAGGGAGTAGCCGGCTTCTGGGGGCCGGCTATGCCCTTGGCCGACTGGGAGAGGCCGGGCCGTCTTCGTGCCTCTCTCTGGCTGAAGGGGCCCGCCGCCCTTGGGCCGTACAGGAGTCAGTCGTGGATGACATCGAGGCTGGCATGGCTACAGTGCCGAGCCGCACGGGAGACGGCCGCTCCGTACGGCCTCCTGTAGCCATGCCCGCCTCGGGCTTCGGGGGTAGTGGGCCACACTGTGGCCACACCCCGTCTTGTCGCCGTTATGTGGGAGTGGCTTGGAGTGGTTGTGGTCTCGGCCGGCTCTTTGGAGTCGGCGTCCTTCTTGGCCGGCTTCTTGGAGTCGGCCACCCTATAATCGTCCTGGGGAGGGGTTGCTGAGGCAGGGTCGCCTTCCGGGAGTCGGCTTCAGAGGTAACCGGCCAGGGAAGGCGGCCCGAATGCCTGGAGTGCTTGAAGGCCCAAAGGCCTGATAATTTTTCTGAAGAACCAGGGGTAGTCGGTTGGGCTACCCGTGGCCATTTACTCCGACAAACTTGCATGATTTGAATGGAACTAACCCGGATTGACGCTGTTTTCAGTAGAATTTCCATGGTGTTATTTATGTGTAGAAACAAAAGTTCTCGGAATGAGCTGAAACTCCACGGAACATATTTTTGGAAAATATTAAAAATACTGGAAGAAGAACCCATGTCAGGGGGGGCCTCCACCTGTCCACGGGGGAGGGGGCGCGCCTGCCCCCTGGGCGCGCCCCCCTGCCTCGTGGGCCCCCTGTTGCTCATCTGACCTCAACTCCAACTCCATATATTCGTGTTCGGGGAGAAAAAAATAAGAGAGAAAGATTCATCGCGTTTTATGATACGGAGCCGCCGCCAAGCCCTAAACTCTCTCGAGAGGGCTGATCTGGAGTCCGTTCGGGGCTCCGGAGAGGGGAATCTGTCGCCATCGTCATCATCAACCATCCTCCATCACCAATTTCATGATGCTCACCGCCATGCGTGAGTAATTCCATCGTAGGCTTGTTGGACGGTGATGGGTTGGATGAGATTTATCATGTAATCGAGTTAGTTTTGTTAGGGTTTGATCCCTAGTATCCACTATGTTCTGAGATTGATGTTGTTATGACTTTGCTATGCTTAATGCTTGTCACTAGGGCCCGAGTGCCATGATTTTAGATCTGAACCTATTATGTTTTGATGAATATAATTGAGTTCTTGATCCTATCTTGGAAGTCTATAGTCACCTACTATGTGTTATGATCCGGCAACCCCGAAGTCACAATAATCGGGTCCACTCCCGGTGATGACCATAGTTTGAGGAGTTCATGTATTCACTATGTGTTAATGCTTTGTTCCGGTACTCTATTAAAAGGAGGCCTTAATATCCCTTAGTTTCCATTAGGACCCCGCTGCCACGGGAGGGTAGGACAAAAGATGTCATGCAAGTTCTTTTCCATAAGCACGTATGACTATATTCGGAATACATGCCTACATTACATTGATGAATTGGAGCTAGTTCCGTGTCACCCTATGTTATGACTGTTACATGATGAACCACATCCGGCATAATTCTCCATCACTGATCCAATGCCTACGAGCTTTTCACATATTGTTCTTCGCTTATTTACTTTTCCGTTGCTATTGTTACAATCACTACAAAACCCAAAAATATTACTTTTGCTACCGTTACCGTTACTTCCATACTACTTTGCTACTAAATACTTTGCTGCAGATACTAAGTTCTCCAGGTGTGGTTGAATTGACAACTCAACTGCTAATACTTGAGAATATTCTTTGGCTCCCCTTGTGTCGAATCAATAAATTTGGGTTGAAAACTCTACCCTCGAAAACTGTTGTGATCCCCTATACTTGTGGGTTATCAGCAATTCATGTGCAATAGACACGGCAACGTTTAACCAAAAAAAATTCATCGAAATATATTGATATGAGATCTAGTTTCGAAGATCTCATTGTGACGCCCCCGATTCAATCGTACACTAATCATACACGCAAACGTGTACAATCAAGATCAGGGACTCACGGGAAGATATCACAACACAACTCTAAAAATAAAATAAGTCATACAAGCATCATAATACAAGCCAGGGGCCTCGAGGGCTCGAATACAAGTGCTCGATCATAGACGAGTCAGCGGAAGCAACAATATCTGAGTACAGACATAAGTAAACAAGTTGCCATAAGATGGCTAGCACAAACTGGGATACAGATCGAAAGAGGTGCTGGCCTCCTACCTGGGATCCTCCTAAACTACTCCTGGTCGTCGTTAGCGGCCTGCACGTAGTAGTAGGCACCTCCGGTGTAGTAGGAGTCGTCGTCGATGGTGGCGTCTGGCTCCTGGGCTCCAGCATCTGGTTGCGACAACCAGGTAGAAGGGAAAGGGGGAAAAGAGGGAGAAAAGCAACCGTGAGTACTCATCCAAAGTACTCGCAAGCAAGGATCTACACTACATATGCATGGGTATATGTGTAAAGGGGCCATATCGGTGGACTGAACTGCAGAATGCCAGAATAAGAGGGGGATAGCTAATCATATCGAAGACTACGCTTCTGGCAGCCTCCATCTTGCAGCATGTAGAAGAGAGTAGATGGTAAGTTCACCAAGTAACATCGCATAGCATAATCCTACCCGACGATCCTCTCCTCGTCGACCTGTGAGAGAGCGATCACCGGGTTGTATCTGGCACTTGGAAGGGTGTGTTTTAATTAAGTATCCGGTTCTAGTTGTCATAAGGTCAAGGTACAACTCCGGGTCGTCCTTTTACCGAGGGACACGGCTATTCGAATAGATAAACTTCCCTGCAGGGGTGCACCACATAACCCAACACGCTCGATCCCATTTGGCTAGACACACTTTCCTGGGTCATGCCCGGCCTCGGAAGATCAACACGTCGCAGCCCCACCTAGGCACAACATAGAGGTCAGCACGCCGGTCTAAATCCTATGGCGCAAGGGTCTGGGCCCATCGCCCATTGCACACCTGCACGTTGCGAACGCGGCCGCAAGCAGACCTAGCCTCCCTTATACAAGAGTAGGTGTTCCAGTCCAATTCGGCGTGCGCTGCTTAGTCGCTGATGTCACGAAGGCTTCGGCTGATACAACGACGCCGAGTGCCCATAACTGTTCCCGCGTAGTTGGTTAGTGCGTATAGGCCAGTGGCCAGACTCACATCAAATACCAAGAACTCGTTAAGCGTGTTATTTTGAAATAACCGCGAACGCCGACCAGGGCCAGGCCCACCTCTCGCCTAGGTGGTCTCAACCTGCCATGTCGCTCCACCACAAAGATCCACTCGCGGGTACTCCTCGAGCCGACCCGACTTTAGTCACCACAGGTATCATGTAAAGTGTATAAGTATACACCCGTGATCACCTCCTGAGTGATCACGACCCGATAGTATAGCAAGGCAGACGGACAAGAATGTAGGGCCACAAATGGAAATACTAGCATCCTATACTAAGCATGTAGGTTGCAGGTAAAGGTAACAACAGTAGTAGCAAGGACAGGCTATGCAGCAGAATAGGATTAACGGAAAGCAGTAACATGCTACACTACTCTAATGCAAGCAGTAGAGAGTAGAATAGGCGATATCTGGTGATCAAGGGGGGGGGGGGCTTGCCTGGAAGCTCAGCCGAGAAGGAGGGGTCGTCAACACCGTAGTCGTACTGGGTAGCAGCGGCGTCGGTCTCGGTGTCTAGCGAGAGAAGAGGGGGAAGAAACAATAAATACAATGCAAACAAATGCATGACGATGCATGACATGAAAAATCGTGATGCTAGGGGTGCCCAATCGCAGAAGGAGGTGATACCGGCGAAGGGGGGAAACATCCGGGAAAGTATCCCCGGTGTTTTGCATTTATGGACAGATGAACCAAAGGGGAAAAGTTGTGAGTTCGATAGGTTAGGGATGTGTGGCGGACGAACGGGCTGCGTATTCGGATTCGTCTCGTCGTTCAAAGCAACTTTCATGTAGAAAGTATTTTCATCTGAGCTACGCTTTATTTTATATGATTTTCTAAAGTTTTAAATCATTTTTAGAATTTATTTAATTTATTTAATTCAACATTATCTTGAATAGTGCATGCTGACGTCGTCAGCATGATGTCAGCAGTCAACAGAGGTGTTGACTAGTCAAACTGACGTGTGGGTCCAGTGGGACCCACCTGTCACACTCTTTTTAGGTTAATTAGGGTTTAGTTAAACTAATTACTGTTTAATTAAACTAACAAGTTAATCAGATTAATTAAATAGGATTAATTAACTTAATTAATTAATTAATTAATAATTAATTTTATTTATTATTATTTAATTAATTTTATTACAAAAACGTTCTGGGGCGCTGGGGCCCCGTTTGTCATAGGCCCCTGGGGCCAAACGGGCGCGAGCGAACGGGTTACGGGGCGGGCGGCGCCAGGCACCCGACGGGGCCGCCCCAGGCACGCGGGCGATGGCCGCCGGGGCCCGACACGGTGAGGCCACTGCGGCTGGGCGGGGCAAGGGGCAGGAGCAGGGCGCCGGAGCGCCGGAGGTGGCCGCCGGCGTGGCGTCTTCGCCGGCGCAGGGGGGTGCAGGAGCGGGGCGAGGTCGACGCCGGCAGT
>NC_057802.1:397686117-397695138 GCF_018294505.1 Triticum aestivum
CACGGCGGGGCGCCGGCGGCCAGGGCTAGCAGCGAAGCAGCAACGCGCAGCAGCAGGAGGAGGAGGAACGGCAGCAGCGCAGCCGCAAGCAAGCAGCAGAAGTAGTTGCTACGGGAGTAGGGGCACGGTCCAGCGAACATGCGCGCGAGGGGGGCGAGCAGCGACGGGAGAGGGGTCGCGGCGACGCATGGGGTTCCAGGGGCACGGGCTCGCGCGCCCGGGCGCATGCAAGGGTGCGCGGGGCGCCGGCCATCGCGGGCAGGCGGAGGTGAAGACCGAGCCTCACCGCGGGTGCAGGGATCGTGGCAGTGGGGCGCAGGGAGGAGACGGAGACGACGGCGACGCCGTGACGAGGTGCAGGCCGGCGAGGAGGAGGAGGCAGGCCGACGAGGAAGCTCCGGGCGCCGGCGTCGGCGTCGGGGGTGGAGGGGCGAGGGGATCGGGCTCCTCCCGATCCAGATCCAATCGAGGGGGAGTGGGGGATCGAGTGGGGCGACACGGGAGGGGGGAACGTCTAGGGTTTCGGGGCGGTTATGGAGAGGGAGTGGGCCGATCGGTTGGTTGGGCCAGGTTGGCCGGTCGGGCCGCCTGGTGGCCTGCTATGCCCGAGCCCAGTGGGGGCGGTGCTTTCTCCTTTATTTTCTTTTAGTTTTAGTTTTTCTTTTATTTATTTTCCTTTTCTGTTCTATTTATTTTAGAGCCTTTTAGCATTTTCTAAAAATGAGTTTCCTTCACAACAATTACCTAGCTAATATTTGGCACTAACCGAACATTTTTGTTCTAATGTTTGAAAACTTTTGTTGTTTGCCATATTTTGAATTGATTTTTGAATCGGTTTTGAACTAACGAGAGATTAGCAACAGTAACGGAGCTGACGTGGCATCATTAGCAGAGTTTTACTATAGCTTAATTATCCGGGCGTTACAAATCTCCTCCACCACAAGAAATCTCGTCCCGAGATTTAGGAGGTAGAAGGAAACAACACGGGGTATTCATCACGTAGGCGATCCTCGCGTTCCCAAGTGGCTTCATCTTCAGAATGGTGCGACCACTGGACTTTGAGGAACTTGATCGCCTTCTGACATGTGCAGCGTTCAGCTTTGTCGAGAATGCGGACCGGATGCTCTTTATAGGAGAGGTCCTGTTGCAATTCGAGCACTTCATGATCCACTGCTCGGATTGGGTCCTTGAAGCAACGGCGGAGCTGTGACACGTGGAACACATCGTGATCCTGAGAAAGGTTCGGCGGAAGCTCCAGTTGATATGCCACTTTTCCACGCCTTTCCAGAATAGTGAATGGGCTAATATAGCGAGGAGCTAGCTTGCCCTTGATCCCGAAGCGGTGAGCACCCTTAATTGGTGTAACTCGAAGATAAGCCTTTTCGCCAGGTTGATAGACCATGTCTTTATGTTTACGGTCATACTGACTCTTCTGATGCGACTGAGCTGTCTTGAGATTCTCGCGAATAATGCGGACTTGTTATTCGGCATGTTGGATAATATCCGGACCAAAGACTGGACGTTCCCCAGTTTCTGACCAGTTCAGAGGGGTTCGGCACTTTCGTCCATATAACACTTCGAAGGGGGCCATCTTTAGACTAGCTTGATAGCTATTATTATAAGAGAACTCAATATACGGGAGAGATTCCTCCCATTTCTTGCTGAAGGAAATAACACAAGCTCGAAGCATGTCTTTGAGAACTTGGTTGACACGTTCAACTTGCCCTTGTGACTGAGGATGAAACGCAGTACTGAATGACAGATGAGTTCCCATAGCTTCTTGGAAACTTGCCCAGAATCTTGAAGTGAATAAGCTGCCATGGTCCGAACTGATAACCAGTGGAATACCGTGAAGTGAAACAATTCTGGACATGTAGAGAGTTGCAAGCTGACTAGCAGTGATCGTTTCTTTGACCGCCAGAAAATGTGCAACTTTAGAAAGCCGGTCAATGACGACAAGAATTGCATAATTACCTTTCTGCGATTTGGGAAATCTAGTGACGAAGTCCATCTCGACATGGTCCCATTTCCATTCAGGAATAGAGATAGGTTGCAGAGTTCCAGCAGGCCTTTGGTGTTCTGCTTTGATACGATGGCAAACGTCACACTCAACAACATAACGAGCAATGTCTTGCTTCATATTAGACCACCAGAATCTCTGACGGATGTCCTGGTACATCTTTGTACTACCAGGATGGATACATAGAGGCGTATCATGAGCTTCTTTCATAACTTTCTGAGTCATATCCAGGTTTTTCTCTGCACATGGCACCACTAGGCGGCCCATGAAGTACAAAGTGCCATCATCAGCAATAGTGAAGAATGAGGGCTTTCCTTCTGCGAGGTAGCGCTTAATCTTGTGGGCTTCAGAGTCATATCCATGTATTCTCTTGATGGAGTCCAAGAGATCTGGACAGCGAGGGTATTGAGGGAACCCTGGGAAACAACACGGAGGTTCATCTTGCAAAACTCCTTAGGAGGGGGAGCGAGTGCACCCAGAGGAACAATATGGAGGTTCAGCTTTCTGAATTCTTCAACAAGCGAGGGCTGAACTTTGTGAACCTGGAGGTGGTTGCAGTAAGACTTGCGGCTCAAGGCATCAGCCATTACATTAGCCTTGCCTGGTGTATAGGAAATACCCAAGTCAAAGTCTGCAAAAATCTCCATCCATCTCTGCTGACGGAGGTTCAGGTCTGGTTGAGTAAACAGATACTTCAGACTTTGGTGGTCAGTGAAGATCTCGCAACGATTACCGAGAAGATAATGCCGCCACTGCTTCAGTGCATGAATGACAGCAGCAAGTTCGAGGTCGCGAACTGGGTAGTTCTCTTTGTGAGGGCGCAATTGCCGAGAGGCATAAGCAATCACTTTGCGGTCTTGCATTAGGACACAGCCTAATCCTTGGCGGGAAGCGTCGCAGTAAATGACGAAGTCCTTCTTAGTATCAGGTGGAGCTAGCACTGGGGCAGAAGTCAACTTGTCTTTGAGTGCCTGGAAACTTTCCTGACATTTGTCTGTGCATTGGAACTTGACGCCCTTATGCAACAGGTTAGTCAGAGGTCTGGCGATCTTGGACAAGTTCTCAACGAATCGACGACAATAGCTGGCGAGACCAAGAAAACTTCTGACTTGCTTAACGTTCTTCGGAGGAGTCCAATCAAGAATATCCTGGACTCGTTCAGGGTTGACGGCAATACCATCCTTAGAGATGACATGCCCAAGATAGGTTACTTCGGGTAGCCAGAATTAACATTTGGAGAACTTGGCATATAGTTGATGCTCTCGTAGCTTTTCCAGCACAAGACGAAGATGTTCAGCATGTCCCTCTTCGTTCTTGGAAAATACCAGGATATCATCCAGATAAACCACGGCGAACTTGTCAAGGTAATCCATGAATATATAGTTCATTAGACGAGAGAAGGTGGCTGGAGCATTTGTTAAGCCGAAAGAAATGACGGTGTACTCGTATGAACCATATCGAGTCACGAAGGCGGTCTTTGGAATATCCTCTTCACGAACACGGATCTGGTGGTAACCCAACCTCAAGTCGAGTTTAGAGAACACTGACGAACCAGCCAGTTGATCATACAGATCATTGATCCGAGGAAGAGGATATTTATTCTGAATGGTAGCTTGGTTTATAGGACGGCAGTCTTGAACTAATCGGTTTGTCCCATCCTTCTTCTTGACAAAGAGAGAAGGTGCTCCCCAAGGAGAGCAACTTGGGCGAATGAAACCTTTGCGAAGAGATTTGTCGATTTCCTCCTTAAGCTCAAGGAGTTCAATCGGCGGCATCTTGTAGGGCCGCTTGGCTATAGGAGTGGTGCCTGGTTTCAAGTCGATGATGAATTCGACAGCTCTAGCAGGGGGGATCCCTGGAAGTTCTTCAGGAAAGACATCGAGGAATTCACGCACGAAGGGAATGTTTTCAATGCCCTCGAGTGGTGCAGCGTTCAATGCATTCAGTGCATAGAGCCTTGCCTCGGCATTCTGCACCAGACGAGCATTGTAGCTTATTATTTCATCAGAAGGGTGTAGCAGATGGACGGTCTTGGTGGCGCAAACGATAAAAGCAGTATGCGCTTTTAACCAATTCATTCCCAGAATGAGATCAATGCTACAGGACTTCAGTACGATGGGAGAGACAAGAAATTCCAGTCCTTCAATTTCAACAGGAACGTCGTGACTAACCATAGAGGTTTGACATTGGCCCGCAGGGGTGTGTACCACTAGCGGAGTGTTCATCTGTTCGTATTTAATGCCATGCATGAATGCAAATTCTGCTGATATGAATGAATGCGATGCTCCTGTATCAAATAAAACGGATGCTGGTACTGAATTTACGAGAAGAGTACCCATCACGGTAGCAGGCTGGTCTTGAGCTTCGTTGAGATCAACGTGGTTGGCATGAACACGACCATAAGACTTGGCATTGTTGTTGCGGGGCTGGTTGCTTCCACGGCCAGTTGCTGGAAGGGCCAGTTGATTCTGTTTCTGGTTGCATTCTCTAGCACGGTGTCCTGGTTGACCACACCTGAAGCACAAACCATTATTGGGAGCGGGAGCAGGAGCTCGGGGTGGTGGTGCTGGAAGCCTTGGCTGCCTAGATGGAGGAGGAGGCAGACGAGGTGCAGCATAGGTGGCTTGGGGCAGGTGCAGTTGGCTGGTACATGCTGTTGGGAATCCATATCTTACGCTTCTGCGAGGGCGGTCCCGAAGATGAGCCTGTGTCACGATTGCGCCTGTGAGAGCTCTGGTATTCCTGCAGACCAGTTTCGACATTGATGGCCTTGTTCACCAAGGTGGCGAAATCAGTAAAGTCATGCACTAGAAGTGCGAGCTTGATGTCAGCTTGAAGGCCGTCACGGAACTTCTCCTGTCTGTGTGCATCAGTTGCAATGTCCTCTTCAGCATAGCGGGACAAATCCAGAAACTCCCGCAGATAGGCTTCGACGGTTTTGTTGCCCCGGGTGAGGTTGCGGAACTCACGCTTCTTCCGGTCCATGACTCCCTGAGGAATGAAGCGGGCACGGAAAGCAGCTTGGAAGTCTGGCCAGGTGATGATTGTTCTAGCTGGCAGAGTACGCCTGTGGCTGTCCCACCATTGAGCTGCGGGTCCCATCAGGAAGAAGGAAGCAAAGGTGACATAGCTGGCAGGGGCTACATCAGCAGACTCCATTTCATAGGTGATGTCACGGAGCCAGTCGTCAGCATCCAGAGGCTGAGTTGAGCTGTGGTACACAGTTGGGTTGAGGCGCATGAAATCCTGCAGAGTCACTTGGGCTGGCTGCCGGTTCATATTGGGGCAAGGGAACTGAGCCATCATATTCTCCATGAACTGGCGATTCATCTCAAGTTGTTGGATCATATCAGCCATGTACTCAGGCGGTGGTGGGGCGTTGCCACCATGACCACGACCACCTGGTCTAACCATCCTGCTAATATATAACAGGGGTAGTTCAGCATTGGGAAATTTGCAAAGACAAGAATCATTCATGATGAAACATGCATAATGAAAGCAGCACGATAGATACTACATAGTAGTCGACATATCTTACAAAAGGGATCATGCATAGAGTTTGGTACACAGAGTTCAGTACATAGACTAAAGACATCACAAGCGGCACGCATGCTCGCAATGAAGGCACCTAATACTAAAAAGCAAGCCTACATCAGTCCCAGGAGGAACTGTGGAGGTAGGTGTAGCCTGAAAGCTGGTAGTGTCGCATCGGGAACTCCACGTCAGCAACCTGGGGTCCGCGGATACTCTGGTGCAGAACCCGACGCTCAAGTGGCAGAAGAGGACCAAGTGAGGGTGAGTAGCATCCCACATCTGGCCAACCGACACCCTGAGGCATCACGGTCCTGGCTGGTTAGATAGCAGAACGCGGCAAACCATCTGATCGGACAAGGGGGTGCAACAGCGTCAGAGCACGGTAAAGGTGCTGACGGGTGGTGTACAACTCGTGGCGAAGAGCTCGGTTAGCTCGATCCAGCCCATCAGCATGCAGAACCAAGTTCTAATGGTAGAAGGGCTCTCGGGTGACAGTGGAGTAGGCAGCAGTGTAGTATCCCTCCGCACCAACATCGGATGCGATAGCAATGTGCCTGAAAGGGGAGGTGTCCAACTCCCGATACTCTCCACAAAGACGTGTCAGAGCAGCATAAGCAGCATCGTGGACCGCCATATCAATGGTCACTCCAACACCATGATCAGTGTGCAGCACAGTAGTGGAGTCATACTCCTGAGAGTAGAGGTGGACGATGGCACGATACTGCTCCTGGTTAAAGTCCTGGTACTCCTCGTAGACGGTGTACTCAGGGTGCCAGCGATAACCCAGATAGGTCATCATCTCAGTTAGCACAGCAGGTGATCCCGAGGCACCAATGGCCATCGTGTGGCGCACGACCTGCCTCGTGGATTCCATCTGAAAGCAAAGATGTTTCAAAGGAGTCAAATGACAGTGTGGGAATTGTTCAAAATACTATTCTAAGGAATAACTATGGCTTATCCAACTTTGGGGTGAATGTGGTCACGGGATCCTAGTGTTAGAGTTAGTAAATTCGTTTAACCTGAGTAGAAGAGAGTTCAGAGTCCCAGAGTAAAGGTCGAGGAGTAAAAGATCCTAGTACCACCGAATGGCGACGTGGGCCCGTAAGACACACAGCCATGTTAGTAAAAGTTTTTGCAATGTCTAGACTCGACTTCGGCCAAGGAGTGTGGAAGGGGGGTTCCTACAGGCAGTCGGCTCTGATACCAACTTGTGACGCCCCCGATTCAATTGTACACTAATCATACACGCAAACGTGTACGATCAAGATCAGGGACTCACGGGAAGATATCACAACACAACTCTAAAAATAAAATATGCCAGCGGCCTGCACGTAGTAGTAGGCACCTCCGGTGTAGTAGGAGTCGTCGTCGACGGTGGCGTCTGGCTCCTGGGCTCCAGCATCTGGTTGCGACAACCAGGTGGAAGGGAAAGGGGGAAAAGAGGGAGAAAAGCAACCGTGAGTACTCATCCAAAGTACTCGCAAGCAAGGATCTACACTACATATGCATGGGTATATGTGTAAAGGGCCATATCGGTGGATTGAACTGCAGAATGCCAGAATAAGAGGGGGATAGCTAATCATATCTACGCTTCTGGCAGCCTCCATCTTGCAGCATGTAGAAGAGAGTAGATGGTAAGTTCACCAAGTAGCATCGCATAGCATAATCCTACCCGACGATCCTCTCCTCGTCGGCCTGTGAGAGAGCGATCACCGGGTTGTATCTGGCACTTGGAAGGGTGTGTTTTAATTAAGTATCCGGTTCTAGTTGTCATAAGGTCAAGGTACAACTCCGGGTCATCCTTTTACCGAGGGACACGGCTATTCGAATAGATAAACTTCCCTGCAAGGGTGCACCACATAACCCAACACGCTCGATCCCATTTGGCCGGACACACTTTCCTGGGTCATGCCTGGCCTCGGAAGATCAACACGTCGTACCCCACCTAGGCACAACAGAGAGGTCAGCACGCCGGTCTAAATCCAATGGCGCAGGGGTCTGGGCCCATCGCCCATTGCACACCTGCACGTTGCGAACGCGGCCAGAAGCAGACCTAGCCTCCCTTATAAAAGAGTAGGCGTTCCAGTCCAATTCGACGCGCGCTGCTCAGTCGCTGACATCACGAAGGCTTCGGCTGATACCACGATGCCGAGTGCCCACAACTGTTCCCGCGTAGTTGGTTAGTGCGTATAGGCCAGTGGCCAGACTTAGATCAAATACCAAGAACTCGTTAAGCTTGTTATTTTGAAATAACCGCGAACGCCGACCAGGGTCAGGCCCACCTCTCACCTAGGTGGTCTCAACCTGCCCTATCGCTCCGCCACAAAGATCCACTCGCGGGTACTCCTCGAGCCGACCCGACTTTAGTCACCACAGGTATCATGTAAAGTGTATAAGTATACACCCATGATCACCTCCCGAGTGATCACGGCCCGATAGTATAGCAAGGCAGACGGACAAGAATGTAGGGCTACAGATGGAAATACTAGCATCCTATACTAAGCATGTAGGATTGCAGGTAAAGGTAACAACAGTAGTAGCAAGGACAGGCTATGCAGCAGAATAGGATTAACGGAAAGCAGTAACATGCTACACTACTCTAATGCAAGCAGTAGAGAGTAGAATAGGCGATATCTGGTGATCAGGGGGGGCTTGCCTGGAAGCTCAGCCGAGAAGGAGGGGTCGTCAACACCGTAGTCGTACTGGGTAGCAGCGGCATCGGTCTCGGTGTCTAGCGAGAGAAGAGGGGGAAGAAACAATAAATACAATGCAAACAAATGCATGACGATGCATGACATGACAAATCATGATGCTAGGGGTGCCCAATCGCGGTAGTAGGTGATACCGGCGAAGGGGGGAAACATCCGGGAAAGTATCCCCGGTGTTTTGCATTTATGGACGAATGAACCGGAGGGGGAAAGTTGTGAGTTCGATAGGTTAGGGATTTGTGGCGGACAAACGAGCTGCATATTCGGATTCGTCTCGTCATTCTGAGAAACTTTCATGTAGAAAGTATTTCCATCTGAGCTACGGTTTATTTTATATGATTTTCTAAAGTTTTAAATCATTTTTAGAATTTATTTAATTTATTTATTTCAACATTATCCAGAATAGTGCATGCTGATGTCATCATGACGTCAGCAGTCAACAGAGGTGTTGACTGGTCAAACTGACGTGTGGGTCCAGTGGGACCCACCTGTCATACTCTGTTTAGGTTAATTAGGGTTTAGTTAAACTAATTACTGTTTAATTAAACTAACAAGTTAACCAGATTAATTAAATAGGATTAATTAACTTAATTAATTAATTAGTTAATTAATTAATTAATAATTAATTTTATTAATTCATTTTTATTTTTATTTTTTATTATTTATTTTAATTTTTTTTTACAAAAATGTTCTAGGGCGCTGGGGCCCTGTTTGTCATAGGCCCCTGGGGCCAAACGGGCGCGGGCGGCGCCAGGCGCC
>NC_057802.1:397695937-397698131 GCF_018294505.1 Triticum aestivum
CGGTCGGGCGGCCTGGTGGCCTGCTATGCCCGAGCCCAGTGGGGGGGGGGGTTTCTTTTTCCTTTATTTTCTTTTAGTTTTTGTTTTTGTTTTTGTTTTATTTATTTTCATTTTGTGTTCTATTTATTTTAGAGCCTTTTAGCATTTTCTAAAAATGAGTTTCCTTCACAACAATTACCTACCTAATATTTGGCACTAACCGAACATTTTTGTTCTAATGTTTGAAAACTTTTGTTGTTTGCCATATTTTGAATTGATGTTTGAATCGGTTTTGAACTAACGAGAGATTAGCAACAGTAACGGAGCTGATGTGGCATCATTAGCAGTGTTTTACTGTAGCTTAATTATCTGGGCGTTAGACTCGTCGCGAGGGATTTAATGGTGAAAACGGATCTTCAATGGGATTTTTCATTTAAGAGATAAAACATTTTAAAAACAGAAAATCTAAAAAGATTTCTACAGACATGCATGCGGTGACATGGCGTAGTCTGTGTGCTATAGGGCGTGTGGGCGTTAGCGTTGTCCTATTTATACTAGTTGCTAGCCAATATCGAGAGGACGCATACAAATTAAGGTTTCCTTGAGCGAACAGAAAACAGCAGACGGGCAAGCATGAAAACCTCAAGTGACTCGAAGGCTAGTAACTTCTCAATCGGCCGGGACGATGGCAACGAGGGGAACTTTCAAAAGGTGCAGCCCCTCACTGGTCGCCGCCGCTGCACGTCGGCCACAGACGACGGCGAGGAGGTGAAACGGCCGATGGGGAGGTGAGCCTGCCGTGCTTTGTGTTTCACGTTAAGTAATGATGCCACGGTTGAATCCCATTGTTAGAGTCCATAGTAAAATGAAGCCTCCTCAGGTGTTTGGATTCTCGACCGTCGGATCTCGCTCCCGAACGAATCCTGTCCGTCGGATCTCCAGATGAACAGATCCTGGCCGTCGGATCTCGCTCTGGAGTGACCAGGGCCGTCGGATCGAACCGAGCTGCCACCGCTTGTAATTTTCAGAGCCCGCAGAGGGCAAGGGTGGAATTTCACGTGTGTGTGCGTGGCGTAGTGTGGATGGCTGGGTTTCACGTATGGGTGAGGAGGGTTCCCGATTGGTTGTAACCACGTCGGCCTCCTCTTCTCACTTCCCCTTCCTTTTTCTCCTCCCCTAACCCTAGCTCTCTCTCCAACGTGTCGCCGATGCCACCCGTCCTCCCTTGCCCTCGCGGTGCAGCAGGCGAGGGCGGCCCTGAACTAGGCGCCCCCGGCGGGCGGCGAGGAGGCGAGGAGGGGCGCCCCGGCGAGGCCCCCATCGGCGCCGACGGCGGGGCGTCTTGAGGCAGGAGGCGCAGCGCGAGGCGAGGGCGCGCGCGCCGCGGAGGAGCAGGAGGAGGAGCGCGAGGGCGAGCAGTGTGGCGTGCGCGGCGGCGGCCTCCGTGAGGCGTAGGGTGGCCTAGCTCTCGCGTCCACGCGCACGCCCGTGATTTCCCCCTCCCTGCTTCTGCCGTCGGCGCGGGTCCTCTCCATCAGTCCCCTCTCGCCGCCCCCGACAGCCCTTCTCCTCTAGCGCCAGGAGGGAAGGACCCACTCCCTCTGTAACGCCCCGGAACCGATGCGCCAGGTGTCTCCCAGTTTTTCGCCGTCATTACCATGTCATTTTCTTGTGTGTTGCATTTTTCCATGTCATCGTCTGCATTGCATCCTCATGTTTTTCAAAACTTGCATCCGGTCCTTTCCCCCCGTTGCCCGTTTCGTGATCCGACACTCTCACACGCGCCCGCACCTCTCAGACCTTGTTTCGTGAGTGGCATTAAAACGTTCTCGGAATGGGATGAAACTTGGCGTGCAGCGTTGTTATAGAGTAGGTAGACCGCCTGTCAATTTTCGTTCCATTTGGAGGTCGTTTGATGCCCCAACGGTTAACCGCGTAGCCCGAAACCCCTCTCTCTTTGCAGCCCAGCAACCCTTCACCACAGCCCATGAGCCCATCCAAACCCTCTCCATTCTCTCGGTCGTTCGATCACGATCGCGTGGTCGAAAACCGCTCCCCATTTAGACTCGCCTAGCTCTCTCTACCTATAAAAAGGTCTTCCCCATCCAATTTCGCAGTCCAAACCCTAGCCTTCTTCCTTCCACGCGCGCCGGACATGTCCGCCGCCGCCTCCAGCTAATCCACCGCCGCCACGTCGCCTCCCTGCGCCCCCACC
>NC_057802.1:397698578-397749034 GCF_018294505.1 Triticum aestivum
CCCCGTCGCCTGCGCCCCGCGCCGGCCAGATCCGGCCGCGGCAGGGCCGGATCCGGCGACCACCTCGACGGCGACCTCCCTCCGTCCGCTCTCCGGTGAGATTCCGGCGCCGTTGATTTCCCCGCCCCCCAAGGTCTTTTTTCATCCAAGTCCCGAAAATCTTACATTCGGGTGCCCTGTTCATCATGTCATAACTTCATGTGCACTGCTCCGTTTTGTGCGTGTGATATATCAAAATCTTCATCATGAGATGCTCTTCATTTTGTTCCATTGTGCCATACTTGTCTGAGTCCATCTTCATGCCCTAATCATTGTTGCAAGAGTGCTATATGATGTTAACTGCTGTCTGTTAACAGAACTTGCTGTTTTGTCATTTTCATTGCATTTGGTGTATGCATCTTTTGTGCATCATGTCTACATGTTTTAGGAGCATCTTCATTCCATCTTTACAGTGGTGCAATCCATGTTTTTTTTGTGTGCCTATGGTGAGTGCAACAAGCTTGTGAAGTGGGCTACTTGCTGTTATTGTCCTGTCAAGTCTGAATCTATTATATCATGATGCTATGTAAACCTGCTGCTAAAAGTCACCCTATGCATAATCTGGAGATGTTCACTAAAGATGTTTTGTTATACATATTATTCCCTATTAATCCATTCCCTTGTTTGCATTTATAGCCTGCTGTAGCTTGTTGTAATCTTGCTCTCAAATTGCTAAATAATGTTGTTGTCAGCCTGTTAAGATTAAGTTCAGTTTTGCCCTGTGTATAACTAGAGTTCTATGTACCCTATGGACTTACTATTGCCATGCTTAGCTTTGTAATTGTGTCATCGTACTGTTGGTTTACTTCACATGTCATGAAATTATATGTTATGAGTGATACAAGCTCACCAACATGCCTACTTATCGTTGTTCCTGCCATGTGCTGTTATTTTCACCAAGTCCGAAACTGTCATAGCACTTGCCATGTTTGCATGGGCGCTACCATCTTTTCTGTTTATCTTTGGAATAAGTTCACTAAGGGAGTTTTGTTAATTGCTTTTAGTATTAGCATGAAATGCTCTAGTTTGCCATGATAGCTTGATGTAACATATTGTTTGATAGCTCTAAACATTGCAACCTGATGTTATTTCTGCCATGTCCAGTGAATATCTGCCAAGTCTGTGAACTGTTATTATTTGCAATCTTGTCATGTCCTTTTGAGCATGTTCTATTGATTTCTGGAGGTAGCTCAGTGTTCATGTTTTGTCATGATTTACATGTAAATCATGTCCATGCCTTTTGTTTTCATGTTGAGGTGCTGTATCATATTATTTTGATGCGTGCTCGATGCATAGTTGCTGTTTTGGGCAGCTTGTCCTTTAAACTTGTTTCATGTGTATGTGTTGAACCGTTGCTCCGTTTTGAGTGTGCTCTATATGAAACTTGCTTAGTTTTGCATATAGGTTCATGTTACCTTGTTGCATCCATGTTTTGAATGTGTTTTCTTGATGTTTGAATGCATTTTGCTTCAATGCCATGCTTAACTTGTTTTGTTCATATCTTCTAGGCCGTAGCTCCGAATTAAATGAACTTTATATGTAACTTGACTAGAATTTCGTGTAGATCATCTTGGTGCATCTTAACTTGCTGTTTAACAACTTGAACATAAGGTTTATTCAGTTCTGGACCAATTTCGAAATTTGCATATGGGGACTTACCGGAATTGTTACATGTTGCTTCCGGCCTCATTTAAACTTGCTTTGATGTGTTGTTATTGTATGCATCATCTCTTGCCATGAGTAGCTTCATGTAGCCTTGTCATGCATCATGCTTGGTTGAGCATCATGTCATGTTTATGTGTCGTGTGTTTACCATGTTGTTTGCTTCTTTCCGGTTGTGCTTCTTCTCGATAGTTCCCGTTTCGTTGCGATCGTGAGGATTCGTTCGACTACGCTTGGTTCGTCTTCGTGGCTTCGTCTTCTTTATGGACTCGTTCTTCTTCGTAGTGGGATTTCAGGCAAGATGACCGTCACCTCGGATCTCATTACTATCATTGCTATGCTAGTTGCCTCGATGCTATCGCTATGCCGCGTTACCTACCACTTGCTTATCAAGCCTCCCAAATTGCCATGAACCTCTAACCTTTGTCACCCTTCCTATCAAATCGTTGTTTGGCTATGTTACCGCATTTGCTCAGCCCCTCTTATAGCGTTGCTAGTTGCAGGTGAAGATGAAGATTGCTCCATGTTGGATTATGTTTATGTTGGGATATCACAATATCTCTTATATTATTAATGCATCTATATAATTGGTAAAGGGTGGAAGGCTCGGCCTTATGCCTGCCGCCCTAGTTTCCGTCATATCGGTATTATGTTCCTGGATTTTGCGTCCCTTACGCGGTTGGGTATATGGGAACCCCTTGACAGTTTGCGTTAAATGAAACTCCTCTAGCAAGGCCCAACCTTGGTTCTACATTTGCCTAACAACCCATTACTTTTCCCTTGGGAGTAATTAACCCGAGGGCCATCTTTATTTTAACCCCCCCGGACCAGTGCTTCTCTAAGTGTTGGTCCAAACTAGAGCCCCTTGCATCGCCACCTCGGGGAAACTCGAGGCCTGGTTTTAGTTGTACGGACTGCTCATCCGGTCGTGTCCTGAGACGAGATACGTGCGGCATCTATCAGGGTGTCGACACGCCGGGAGGCTTTGCTGGTTTAGTTTCACCATTGTCGAATGTCTTGTAACCGGGATTCCGAGACTGATCGGGTCTTCCCTGAGAAGGAATATCCTTCGTTGATCGTGAGAGCTTATAATGGGCTAAGTTGGGACACCCCTGCAGGATTTAAACTTTCGAAAGCCGTGCCCGTGGTTATGTGGCAGATGGGAATTTGTTAATATTCGGTTGTAGTAAACTTGAAGCAAACTCTTCTAAAATACACCAACCGCGTGCGTAACCGTGATTGTCTCTTTTCGGGGTTGTTCGAGAGGAGACCACAGTTTTTGGGTTATGTTTGACATAAGTAGGAGTTCAGGATCACCTCTTGATCATTACTAGTTGACGACCGCTTGTTAAGCTCCTCTTCTCGCTCTTGTTTCGTAAGTTAGCCTCCATACTTTGCTTAGCCGCTGTTGCAACCTCACCACACCCCTTCCTTACCCATTAAGCTTTGCTAGTCTTGATACCCATGGTAATGGGATTGCTGAGTCCTCATGGCTCACAGTTTACTACAACAACAGTTGCAGGTACAGGTTATGCGATGCTCATGACACGAGAGCGATGTTTATTTGTGTTGGAGTTCTTCTTCTTCGTCGATCTTGGTTTAGGTTCCTGGTCGGCAGCCTGGGCTAGCAGGGTGGATATTGTTTGAGTTTCTGTTTATGTTTCATCCGTAGTCGGATGTTGTTCTCATGTATGATGTTGTTATGTACTCTTGGGGCGTTTGTGCCTTTTGTATGTATCCCCATCTGTTATGTAATGTTGATGTAATGATATCCACCTTGCAAAAGCGTGTCAATATGCGGTTATCCTTGGTGGGACCTTCGAGTCTCTTTAGGATAGTATCGCATATTGGGAGTGACACCCTCGTCTAGGTGAGCCCCTCGTCGGCCGCGAATTCCTCTGGTTTCTCTGCTGTCCCCGGTTATCTCTGAGTAATCTCGTGCTTTCCTTTTCTTGGGGATGATGCAGTTCTTGACGGACGAGGGGGCCATCCCAACACCCGAGGAGGAGGAGACGAGGGAGCAGGTCATCCGCGAGCTCAAGAAGGTATTGGGACATGGAGATTCCGGCTTGGAAAAATCGGATATTGCGGGCATGTGCGTCAGGCTGGAGTTCCTGATTTGTTCTGTTTTCGCTTCTTGCTCTTGCAGATTGTGACGGATTGGGCCAAGGCGGTGGCGTGTGAGGAGAGGGTTCCCCCGAGGCGAGGGACGGCTGCGGTCCTGACCTATGGTTCTTACACGTTATGGGTAAGCAAGAACGCAAGATATTTGAAAATGTGTGGCCATGGTTTCTTTGAATATTTGCGAAAATGATTGTTAGTTCCACGCAATTTGGAGCTGTTGTACATGTGAATCAAAACCTACTGGCAGCGTTTTACTTACATTTTGATTTTACATTTTCTATGGTCTTCATATACAAGACGAATTTAAAACGACATCTCATTTAAAACTCCTAGAAGATCAACATATGCATCTGCAATTAATGAAGTTTCATAGGATTGGTGGACTGGTCTAGGTAGAGAAGTAGAGTAGATAATCTGCATAGCTCTTTTGCCGCAGCTAATATATGATTGATTACTGGCCACATGAGAGATTACCAAAGAACAAAGCTCTTTGTTACTTCATTTACGTGATCCTCTTAGTAGCCCACAAGATGTCTGATGTAACATGATTATTTTTAGGCATAGCTCAATTTTTGAAGGACATTGTTCATTATAATGTTTTCTAAGTATCAGTTTTCAGGGATGATTGTAGCTGGATCCAGTCTGTAGTTGTTCTTGGAGACATACTGAGTTCGTCCATCCCACTAATTAACTAGAGTAAGTTGAGCCAAGATATAGAAGTTATTTGTTCTTGCTTGCTTTTTCTTATGTTTATATTCAGGCCTAACTTCACCAATCTGTTGTTTCTTTATTTTCTAACTCTTATATGTATATATTTTTCTTCAGGGTTTGGACATCAATGCTATATTTCTCAATTTTGTGGCTTTCGTACCATTCTCATTGGGAATGATTGTCCTGTGTGATCTATCATGGTTATTCTCTTCAGCATCCAGTCCTATGCTAGCAAGAGTGATGACACAAGTGGATATGCCAAGCAAATATGTCCTGCTTGGATCATATATGCTTCTGTAACAACACTGATTTAGGTAGACGGCTATAAATTTACTACAAATAGAAATAAGCTTTCTATACACTGATAAATAGAGCATTGGTGCACTCGCTCAATTATGAAATTATTCATATTTATGGCTTAGTATAGTATACAAGTGATTTTTTATCTGATTCAAAACACTACACTTTGTTGCTGTTGCAATCAGCATAATGGTCGTTCTTTTAGATATTATTGAAGCTGTCTAAACAACATGTGCTTTTGCGGATACAGATTGATACCTCCTGTTAATTGGTTGGTGGCAGTGGCGACGCATCAAGGTGCAAGGCACCGGCAACAAGTTCATACTACGGGAAAGGAAGATCTCCTACTATTTTTTATCCTCCATGACATTGGTGAGCTGCCACTTTCTTCCCACATGTTCATGCTGATCAATTAACGCCCAGAATAAATTGTGATTGTGATTAGTATCTGTAGATATTGTCCATTGGCTATATTTGTCAGTACTATCATTCTAATCGCTTATGTAGAAGAAGCCACTAATGTGGTTCTTTGTTGCTTCTTTGCAGACATTTGATTAAGTCAAAGGCAACAGGACTATCTGATATGTTATCGACGTCTAAAACCCATCTTAAGTCTTGTATCTTATTGATTCTGTCATTTACTCTGGTAAAAAGTGTTAATGATGGAGAAATGGGTGAGTTAAATAATGCAAACCAGCAAACAAAATGTTGTTTCCACACAAAAAATTGCTTTGCTTTAAAATTTTGCTCTGTATATGTTCGACGCTTGGATTAGTTACGTGTGCATCTAACCTAAGTTTGTATATCATGATGATCATCACTTCTAAGTGAATATTGTCTATTACCAGTCGAATGTACCTATCTATTCTCTTTGCATTTCACCTACTTTTATATGATGTCTGTCATCGGGTTAGTTAAAACGGACTGTATGGGGTGCGGCTGGCAGTAGGTGCCTCGCCTCCTCTGATTCACCCGCACGTCTTTTCCATCCTCTGATTCACCCTACTGTGCAGTAGGTGCCTCGCCTCCTCGGCACTCAACAAGAGCCAAGGTGAGCTGCTGTCTGTTCTCTGCCCATAATGTTTTTCCATTTCGTATGTTTTTCTCCATAGTTGTTAATCAGTTAATCCCGCACTGGATTGGGTGGTAGCATTGTCTACTGGATGCTTACCAATGGAATCATCTGGGCTAAGAAAATGTACTCTATTTTGATCTCTGATGCCACAATTTCCTGATATTAAGTAGTGATGCTTACATGGCTACCTTATGTCTAATGTGAAATTTTGCCATGTACTGTAGTAATATTTAGTCATTGTGAGATGCAGATTTCCAGAAATATCAAGGGGTTGGGATATTGCATATTTAGGCCTGAATTTTGTCTTGCCAAAACTGTTGTACATATAGCGATTTCTTCAACTTCTATATGGTAGTAACTATGGCTGAAAGACAAGCTCACTTTTGTTCTGAATTGCATAATTAGTACTTACATTACAGTGCTGAAAGGTTCTCACCTAATTTATGCTTCTAATAAAACTAGGAATATACTCATCTGGCTACATTCATGTGATGTTATAGTTATTTATTTTGTAATATTCATTCCTTGGAACTCATTAACATAGTTATTTATTTATTTTTGTTATAGATTATTTACATGTTCAAGTAGCTTAATTTTCTGATAGACATATTTGGAAACAGGCGGGACATGGCAGGGCTTTGATTTCTTGGATCATTTTGCTCTCCTGCTAACAAGATTGAGGAACAAAGGAAGTTACGGGGAAGAACTGGTCATGTTGTTAATGAGAAAAGATTGATCAAGTCAGGAAGAAGAAAACAAGAGGAAAATTATGAGGCGCCATGGGTAGTGACTCAAGCGTTGTCTGTGCGTGTTTGGTTCATTGGTTGGTTTCCGGTTATACTTTGGGAGGCCAGATTGGGGTCTGACGAGTTGAGCTAGCTTCCTAATCGCAGAGGCTGAATTGCGAGTTCCAGAGTTCCCTGCTCCCTACTCCCACAGAGGTCAATGTTCAAGCACCAACCTTTAGATAATGTAATTATTGACGTTTGCAACCATATCAGTCATAAGTCCGCAAAGCGTATATTTTTGTAGCTTCGATTTGTGTGAGGTTGCTATGTATTTGAGATGTATCTGTATTAGTTGAGTCGTGCAGCAAAATTACCACCATCGATTAGAATTAGATAAAATCTGATAAATTAAATGTATTGATGCTTCGTTGAGTCTACTACTAATAGGATTGCAATGTGTTTTTACTTGAAAGCTGTTGTAGCCTATCTTTTTTTGTGGGTGAGTTGTAGGATATAGGATTCCTTAGATCTAAGGTCTTTTTCTATTGCATTTTATTACTGTGTTATTTTACATTATGATGATCTTTCTGCTATCCGTATGTACCATGTTTTAGATCTTTCGGACATTTTGCCTTCTCTTGTGCTGTACTTTTGTTGCGACTTGGCTGCAGATGTCGATTACTACTTTGGCTGAACTTGTCCCGGGAATTAGCACTGTCACGGTTCGTGTTTTCGTCTCGCGAATGTGCCAGCATCGTGGGGCCACTGATGTTGGGCCCATAAAGCACACCGACTTGGTCTTTCTGGACGCTGAGGTAGTTGATCTGTCCTTATGACTCGTGTTGCTTGCCATTTTTATCCTTTCGTGTTGTTTGATGCATTAAAGTTTTACATTGCACATGACTAGACAGTGGTGATAACAGATCATTTGCATGTCTGATGCTACTGAAACTCTTAAAGGTGATTTCTACAATCCTATTTTGTTACTATCTGCAACCATTACTTTAGGCAACTCCGCGCGATAGTTATGGCTTGATTTTTAAGTTCTTTTTGCCCGTCTCCCTGTTTAGGGAGATGTATGTGTGTTCTTGAAATTGTTGTACTCGTGTGAGTTCAGTTGTTGAACCAATACATAATAGTGATTGAACTTGGATTTTTTTCTTCATATTGATTTGGAAGTTATACATAAATACCCACGTGTATGTTTTTTTATTCAGCAAAGTGAACATCTATACTCAAATTTTTCAATGTCAGATTACTATCCACACCTATATGCTTTTTGTCGAAGTATGATGGTTAGCTTGAATTATGTCATCTTGATTATGTGCCATTTTTCTTTTGATCATTTTCTTACAATATGAAAATTCTTGCTTAAATTTTGAGTTTGTTTAGGCTAATGTTTCTTTTTTGATTTTGAGTTATTTTTCCTTTTCCATAGGATGGCTATGATAGAAAAAACATTGTATACTATCATGGTAAATTATATGTTGTTGCATAATTTGTTCAGATAGTGTTTTATTTGTAGCCTGCAGGCTTTGAGCATTTGCCAACTGAGCCTATATTTCTGTTCAAGTACTGAAAGATAACTAGACTCACCTTTGCATATATTTTTGCGACAAAATTGAATATGTACTGAACTTGCGCTGAATATGTTCATGATTGTGTTCCAGTGGGAAGCTTTTTTTGGTAACTGATATTTGATTCCATATTATCTTTTTTTTGTAAGTAGTGCATGTTCGTGTTTGTATATTAATTGGAAGCAAAAAATGTTCCTGTTAAATTCTTGCAAGATAGCCATACTCACCTTCGCATATACTGTTTTTCTGAAAAGAATTGAATCATGTACTGAACTTGCACTAATTATGTTCGTGTTTCAACCGGAAGCAAAATTCATTGTTGTTAATTCAATGCAAGGTAACCAGACTCACCTTTGCATATGTATTTTAGTTGAAAGAAAATTGAACCATATCTTCTGGGTACCGACAAGGGCATCTATTGGTTCCTTCTGTTACTTTATTCAGCTTCTGTTGGCTTCGTTTCCGTCTGCCTTTCCTGATTAGGATGTGCGCTATCTCCTGATTCCATCAGTGCAGCAGGCAGCTAGAAAGGGGGGCATGACAGCATCCGGTGACTCCCAAACCTCGCGAGCTCGGACCCTCGCCGCCTTCTTCACTTCTCGGACCCTCTCGTGTTCCTCATTGGTGTGCGCAGCCATACCAGTGCTGCCCCAACTCCCGCGCCGTCGAGCCCATTTCCCTCGCCCCTAACCTAGGGTTGGGCGAGCTCGCTGTCGTCCGCCTCGTTGGACCACCTACTGTGCACTGGGGAGGAGCTTTTCCCTGGGAAGACACATATATCATTACCGTTCCATCGGGAGGAGGGCACCATCACCCAGCCACCCAGGTTGCTCTCTCTCCCCCTCTCTCTGATGTCAACTTGATTTCCTATTTTTTTAGTACTGTAGGCTGTGCTTATCAAATTGCAACTGTTTACGGTGTTTTTTAATATACGTTTCTGAAATCTAATCTCTTTGTGCTGAATTAGTTGTTGTGGTCACAAGTTAATCTTTTTGCATGTCTTCACTGAAGGAGGCTTGCGGGTTTACCTTAAGCAGATATCTTAAACAATGGTCAACATTAACTATTCGGTTAGGCACCCAGTAGAGATTTACCTTTCATTGTATCAAGGAGCTTAGTGTTTCCATTTGCTCAGCAAATTTTTGAGATATTCCATCATAATTATCTAATTGTAATGCTTTTATGATGCAGGACTAATATCTTGTGATGTGGCTTTCTTGTATCCCATTTGCCCTGCTGCTCCTGAAAGAGATACCATTTTGTTGGTGTTTACTGGTTAATCATTTTGCATATTTTTATGGATGGATACTCGATGTGCTCGGTTCATATCGTTGCTGATACTTGCCTTCTCTTGCTGATTTCCCAAATCATGCACATAGCTATTTTAGTATGGGTTAGGCAATATCCCTTTGTAAAAAAGTATATATGTATGCCACCTTTTGTATGAGTGAAATATTCATCAGCATTGTAGTGGACATATGCTCTTTGTACTAAATTTGATGTTCTCTACTGAACTATATTTAGCTTGTAATGGATTTTGATTCTTTGTACCAGACTAATGCTTCCTTGAGAAATAGCAGACGCTGGATCATTGCCTTAGACAGTCTTCCTCATGTGTCTTTGAGAAATCATTTTCTGTACCACCTTCATTGCAATTCCTCATGTGTCTTTGAGAAATCCTAATGCTGGATCAGTGGCTCAATGTTTCCTTTTGTATCTATTTGGCGCCGCTCTACCTATATCTTTTTTTGTACCACCTTTATTGCAATTACGAATACAACGTTTCGTCGGACATAAGGTTGGACTGCTTTGAGTTGTTTACATGGCTAGCTTTGAGTTGTTTTAATTTTGACGAAAATGCCCGTTGGATTGTTGCATCTTGATGTTGTTCTTGCATCTTTGATTTAATACCTTTATTACCAGGTTGGATACGACCACACCCGGCAGGGGTGCGGGGTGCGGCAAGCCGCAGTTTCCATCTAGTACCATCGGACAGGGCCGATTGTGCCTGCACCTCATCGTCGCCATGGCCATGCTAAGCAAAGAAAGAAGAGACGAGACAAGCATCATGCATCAATGCATGCTACGTCGATCCTAATCTGACACGCATAATATCTCTTTCTAGGTATCTAAGGAAATTACGAGCATGCATGCATGGCTCATCCGGCTGGGTGCAATCACTTGCTTTATTTATACTGACATTACTTAGTCTTGAGTTTCTCGCAAAACAAAAGTTAGTCTTGAGGTGGCTAAAAAAATTAGGTGCTTTGATTCAAATTAACACAGATTTATTTTGTGCAGACCATTGTGGGGAGTCATGTGTGTTGTTTAACGTACTGCTTGGTAATCATGTGTTACAGAGAGGAATTGAATCTGATATCAAATAGTTACATATTAAGTGGTCATGGTCAATGAAATTGCTTAAATGTGATTGTTATATGATAATTTTTTGTGTGTAAAGTTCATTCCGGAATCACTGATTGATAGATGAAATTATGATGTCAAATTCTTATTCACAATCTGGTCGATAAAATTGCTTAAACATGGTTATCAAATCAGACATCTATGTTCCGAAGGTTTTAGTTGTATCATCTATTTAATTTATTTATCAACATTGTTTCCCATTGCAATGCGCTGGTATTTAACTAGAAACCTACAAATAGAGATTTTTATATATATACAAGTCAGAAGTTGCTATACATATGCCTACGGAAGATTTCAGTGCATCAAGCAAACAAAATTTAAATGTTCATGCCAATTATTTTTTGATACCTATTACTAAATTTCCCCTACTATAGTTTGCTGTTCTTTCATCGGATATTTTAGCAGTATATAGATATGACACCGGTCGCCTGGCAAATGCCAGTGAAGACAGGCCGGTAAATGTTCTAGCTTGAAAATTCTTAAAAGTTCTTTCATTTCTACACATCCGCACATCCCGATTTTCACAGCCTATTCTTTTTTATCCCGTTGCAACGCACGGGCATGTTTCCTAGTAATCTGTTACAAATTAAGATCTACTTGATACTTTTAAGATATTCTCACACAATATCAGAAATGTTGTCTTTAGCTTCATTCGCACGATATTTGAGCAAGTATAAAGATTAGCACGAAGAATACTCAATTCATAACCATCCTACAGAAGCAATATATGTAGTTAGCACGAAGATTTCGCGTGGAAGGTCTAAAAATGTGCAGCAAAGAATACTCATCGTGCAAACCAAACAAACCAAATTTTTACCATTCCACGAGAGCATAAAGAAAATAGTCGACACACCCCTGCAATTGAATAAATTAATATTATCTTAAATATAGTGATTACAAAAGTAACTGCTTGTATCATGAATGTTATGATAATAAAATATATAAATTTGCCCGTGCGTGCTAATTGGACTACCAGGCGGAAATATATGTTACCATCTAGATATATCAGAATACCAGCCGGGTTGGGCTACTGCGAGTGTGTCGTTGAATTCCCTCGCAAACATTTGTAATTTTACTGCCTCAGAGTTTTAATCTCTGACTCCTATGATGTATGGATAGGGTGTCCTACATATACACGGCGTGAATGTTTGCCGATGACATACAAGATGCATCGGCCGATGAATATGTATTGAAGATAAATCCACAAGCGTTCTCTATTAGAAACCATAAATCATGACAACAATGGACAAGGGATCTTACTTACCAAGTTGCACGATGAGATGTTGTTCCCTTTTTATTATATTCCACAACAGTCAAGTAATGTGGAATATAATGAAAAGGGAACTACTTTTATATGTTACTTCATCCGTCCGAAAATAATTGTCGTTCAAACGGATGTATCTAAAGAGCATTTAATTTTTTAAATATAACTCATGTCGGTTGATAGTAAAAGCCATTAACGTCAAAAATGACTATTTCAAATACAACAAAAAATTGTTTACTCCCATTACAATAAATATATTTGGCATTATTTCATACTTTTCAAGACTCCATGCTCCAGCATAACTACTTGGGCATCCATCAAGAAGCCACCCTCTTTCTCGCACATCAGGATGTGATAGTCGTGAGACGACCATCCCCAGATAGAGTATTTTTTTCAACAAGACACGATAAAAAAAGGGAGTTGGTAGGCCTCAGATCATCAACAACTGGAAGTAGCTAATACGAGCCTGGACATTTCATCGAACACGTAGAGAGAGGTGAAAATATAGAGGAGTTTGATGTATCTGGGCGACGTTCAGTGGCGGCCTAGTCGACGACGGCGTGGGTTGGGGAGTCCGGTGGCGAAGCCCTGGGTTGGGGATGGCGTCGGAGCACCGATAGCGAGGGAACTCTATGAAGGAAATATGCCCTAGAGGCAATAATAAAGTTATTATTTATTTCCTCATATCATGACAAATTTTTATTATTCATGCTAGAATTGTATTAACCGGAAACATAATACATGTGTGAATACATAGACAAACGTAGTGTCACTAGTATGCCTCTACTTGACTAGCTCGTTGATCAACGGGGTCACATCATTAGGAGAATGATGTGATTGACTTGACCCATTTCATTAGCTTAGCACTTGATCGTTCAGTTTACTGTTATTGCTTTCTCCATGACTTATACGTGTTCCTATGACTATGAGATTATGCAACTCCCGAGTACCGGAGGAACACTTTGTGTGCTACCAAACGTCACAACGTAACTGGGTGATTATAAAGGTGCTCTACAGGTGTCTCCTATGGTGTTCGTAGAGTTGGCATAGATCAAGATTAGGATTTGTCACCCCGATTGTCAGAGAGGTATCTCTGGGCCCTCTCGGTAATGCACATCACTATAAGCCTTGCAAGCAATGTGACTAATGAGTTAGTTGCGGGATGATGCATTACAGAACGAGTAAAGAGACTTGCCAGCAACGAGATTGAGCTAGGTGTTGAGATACCGACGATCGAATCTCGGGCAAGTAACATACCGATGACAAAGGGAACAACGTATGCTGTTATGCGGTTTGACTGATAAAGGTCTTCATAGAATATGTAGGAACAAATATGAGCATCCAGGTTCCGCTATTGGTTATTGACCGGAAACGTGTCTCGGTCTTGTCTACATAGTTCTCGAACCCGTAGGGTCCGCACGCTTAAAGTTATGTGACGATCGATATTATGAGTTTTTGTGTTTTGATGTACCGAAGGTAGTTCGGAGTCCCGAATATGATCACGGACATGATGAGGAGTCTCAAAATGGTCGAGACGTAAAGATCGATATATTGGACGACTATGTTCGGACACCGGAAGTTTTTCGTGAGGTTTCGGACATATACCGGAGTACCGGGGGGGTTACCGGAACCCCCTGATAACCCACAAGTATAGGGGATCAATTGTAGCCTTTTTCGATAAGTAAGAGTGTTGAACCCAACAAGGAGCTAAAGGTAGAAAAAATATTCCCTCAAGTTCTATCGACCACCGATGCAACTCTACGCACACTTGACGTTCGCTTTACCGGAAACAAGTATGAAACTAGAAGTACTTTGTAGGTGTTTTTGGATAGGTTTGCAAGTATATAAAGAGCATGTAAATGAAAGCTAGGGGCTGTTTAGATGAAGGCACAACTAAATTAGTTTTAGTAAATAGTGTTTTGTTACGAGAAAGTTATTTGTCCCTAGGCAATCGATAACTAGACCGGTAATCATTATTGTAATTTTATTTGAGGCAGAGGCATAAGCTAACATAATTTCTCTACTTGGATCATATGCACTTATGGTTGGAACTCTAGCAAGCATCCGCAACTACTAAAGTTCATTAAGGTAAAACCCAACCATAGCATTAAAGTATCAAGTCCCCTTTATCCCATACGCAAACAACCTACTTACTCGGGCCTGTGCTTCTGTCACTCACGCCACCCACCATAAGCAAATCATGAACATATTGCAAACCCTACAGCGGGAATCCCTCACGCTTGCACGACACGGAGAGCACCATAGGACAGCACCAATAATAAAACATGCAACTCAAACCAATCTTGATCATCAAATAGCCCATAGGACAAAACGGATCTACTCAAACATCATAGGATAGCCATACATCATTGGGAAATAATATATAGCGTTGAGCACCATGTTTAAGTAGAGAATAAGCGGGTAAGAGAGAGGTTACACCGCTGCATAGAGGGGGGAAGAGTTGGTGATGATGGCGGTGAAGTTGTTGGTGAAGATTGCGTTGATGATGATGGCCACGGCAGCGTTCCGGCGCTACCGGAAGAGAAGGGGAGAGGGGGGCCCTTCGTCTTGTTCTTCCTTGACCTCCTCCCTAGATGGGAGAAGGGTTTCCCCTCTGGTCCATGGCCTCCATGGCATGGGAGGGGCGAGAGCCCCTCCAAGATTGGATATGTCTCTTTGTTTCTCTCTGTTTCCGCGTTCTCCCCACTGCCCTTTCACTGTTTCGTATATATGTGGAGATCCGTAACTCCGATTGGGCTGAAACCTTCGCCGTGATTTTTTTTACCAAAAATTAGCTTTCTTGCAGCCGAAGAAGGGCATCAACCGCCTTACGGGTGGCCCACGAGGGTCAGGGGCGCGCCCAGGGGGGCAGGCGCGCCCCCTGCCTCGTGGCCACCTCGGGCACCGTCTCGCGTGGATTTTTCTTCCAGAATTCTCCAAATATTCCAAAAATATTCTCCGTCGTTTTTATCCCGTTTGGATTCCGTTTGATATGGGGTTTCTGCGAAACATAAAACATGCAACAAACAGGAACTAGCACTGGGCACTGGATCAATATGTTAGTCCCAAAAATAATATAAAAAGTTTCCAAAAGTATATGAAAGTTGAATAATATTGGCATGGAACAATAAAAAATTATAGATACGACGGAGACGTATCAGCATCCCCAAGTTTAATTCCTGCTCGTCCTCGAGTAGGTAAATGATAAAAAAGATAATTTTTGATGTGGAATGCTACCTAGCTTAATTTTGATATATGTCTAATCATGGCATGAGTATTAAGATACGAGTGATTCAAAGAAATAGTCTATCATTTGACATAAAAGAAATAATACTTCAAGCCTACTAATAAAGCAATCATTTCTTTTCAAAATAACATGGCCAAAGAAAGTTATCCCTACAAAATCATATAGTCTGGCTATGCTCCATCTTCACCACACAAAATATTCACATCATGCACAACCCCGATGACAAGCCAAGCAATTGTTTCATACTTTTGATGTTCTCAAACCTTTTCAACTTTCACGCAATACATGAGCGTGAGCCATGGACATAGCACTATAGGTGGAATAGAATATGATGATGGGGGTTATGTGGAGAAGACAAAAAAGGAGAAAGTCTCACATCAACGCGGCTAATCAACGGGCTATGGAGATGCCCATCAATTGATGTCAATGTGAGGAGTAGGGATTGCCATGCAACGGATGCACTAGAGCTATAAGTGTATGAAAGCTCAAACTAAAACTAAGTGGGTGTGCATCCAACTTGCTTGCTCATGAAGACCTAGGGTATTTGAGGAAGCCCATCGTTGGAATATACAAGCCAAGTTCTATAATGAAAATTCCCACTAGTATACGAAAGTGATAACTCAAGAGACTCTCTATATGAAGAACATGGTGCTACTTTGAAGCACAAGTGTGGTAAAAGGATAGTAACATTGCCCCTTCTCTCTTTTTCTCTCATAATTTTTTTGTTTTCCCCTTCTTTTTTTGGGCCTTTTCGTTTTTTGGCCTTTCTCTCTTTTAATTTTTTAATTTTTTCGTCCGGAGTCTCATCCCGACTTGTGGGGGAATCATAGTCCCCATCATCCTTTCCTTGCTGGGGCAATGCTCTAATAATGATGATCATCACACTTTTATTTCCTTACAACTCGATATCTAGAACAAAGGTATAACTCTATATGAATGCCTCCGGTGATGTACCGGGATGTGCAACGATCTAGCGTAGCAATGACATCAAAAAACGGACAAGCCATGAAAACATCATGCTAGCTATCTTACGATCATGCAAAGCAATATGACAATAAATGCTCAAGTCATGTATATGATGATGATGGAAGTTGCATGGCAATATATCTCGGAATGGCTATGGAAATGCCATAATAGGTAGGTATGGTGGCTGTTTTGAGGAAGATATAAGGAGGTTTATGTGTGATAGAGCGTATCGTATCACGGGGTTTGGATGCACCGGCGAAGTTTGCACCAACTCTCGAGGTGAGAAAGGGCAATGCACGGTACCGAAGAGGCTAGCAATGATGGAAGGGTGAGAATGCGTATAATCCATGGACTCAACATTAGTCATAAAGAACTCACATACTTATGGCAAAAATCTATTATTCATCGAAACAAAGTACTACGTAGGGGGATAGATTGGTAGGAAAAGACCATCGCTCGTCCCCGACCGCCACTCATAAGGAAGACAATCAATAAATAAATCATGCTCCAACTTTGTTACATAACGGTTCACCATACGTGCATGCTACGGGAGTCACAAACCTCAACACAAGTATTTCTCAATTTCACAATTACTCAACTAGCACGACTCTAATATCACCACCTTTATATCGCAAAACTATTGCAAGGAATCAAACATATCATATTCAGCGATCTACAAGTTTATGTAGGATTTTATGACTAACCATGTGAATGACCAATTCCTGTCATCTCTCTAAATAGATATAAGTGAAGAAAGAGAGTTTAATTCTTTCTACAAAAGATATGCCCACGCTCTAACAAGTATAAGTGAAGCAAAAGAGCATTCTACAAATGGCGGTTTTCTATGTAAAGAGAAACAGGCAATCCAAATTTCAAATGATATAAATGAAGCACATGAAGCATTCTATAAAGCCATACTCAAAAGATTTAAGTGAAGTGCAAAGAGCATTCTTATAAATCAACCGAGGACCATCTCATACCAGCATGGTGCAAAAAAGAAAAATGAAAACTAAATGCAAAAGACGCTCCAAGATTTGCGCATATCACATGAATGAAACGAATCCGAAAACATACCGATACTTGTTGAAGAAAGAGGGGATGCCTTCCGGGGCATCCCCAAGCTTAGACGCTTGAGTCTCCTTGAATATTTACTTGGGGTACCTCGGGCATCCCCAAGCTTGAGCTCTTGCCTCTCTTCCTTCTTCTCACATCGAAACCTTCTCGATCATCGAACACTTCATCCACACAAAACTTCAACAGAAAACTCGGTAAGATCCGTTAGTATAATAAAGCAAATCACAACTCTAAGTACTGTTGCAAACCAATTCATATTTTGTTTTTGCATTGTGTCTACTGTATTATAACTTTTTCATGTCTCTTAATCCACTGATATAAATCGATAGTTTCATCAAAACAAGCAAACTATGCATCAAAAACAGAATCTGTCTAAAACAGAACAGTCTGTAATAATCTGAACATTCACCATACTTCTGATACTTGAAAAATTCTACCAAAATTAAGAAAAATAAAAAATTTGTATAGAAAGACAGTGCAAAAATAATCAGAACCATTTAATGTTCCAGTAAATATTAAAAATCGCGCACTATAGCCAAAGTTTCTGTCCTGCCCCGCACAAACCAACAAGCATCGTAAACATCCTAAAGGAAAACCTTGGCACATTATTTTTATTTCTAAACTTTATAAAAGCACACAACAGAAATAAATGACTCTCTAAAACTTCTGGGTTGTCTCCCTGGCAGCGCTTTCTTTAAAGCCATTAAGCTAGGCATATAGTGCTCAAGTAATGGATCCACCCGGATCCCAAGGTATATCAAAGCCAATTTTAATTAACAATGATTTGTAATTTAGTAGTGAGCACAAAGTAACATATATCAAGCAATGACGAAGTCTAACTCTCTTCCTATGCATCGGCATGTCATACAAGAACAATTCATGCACATCAAGTAAAGGCCAATGCATAGTATAAACAGTTTCTTGCAATTCTATCGTGTGGGAAACATAGAGAGGTGGAGATATAGTTCCTCTCTCATAATAATTGCAAGTAGGAGCAGCAAGCACATGCATATTATATTCATCAAAATCATCATGTGCAACGGTAAAAGGCAACCCATCAATATAATCCTTAATAAGTGCAAACTTCTCCGGTATAGTGTAGTTTGGAGAATTCAAAAAGATAATAGGACTATCATGCGTGGGTGCAATAGCAACAATTTCATGTTTAACACAACGAACTATAGCAAGTTCATCTCCATAAGCATAATTCATATTGGCATCTTGGCCACAAGTATAGCAAGCATCATCAGAAAGGCATATTTCAAGAGAATCAATGGGATCATAAGAATCATCATAGCAATCATCCTTCGGTAAGCACAAAGGGAAATTAAACAATGTATGAGTTGAAGAGTTACTCTCATTAGAAGGTGGGCAGGGGTAGCTAATCCGCTATTCCTCCTTTTGTTCTTCGCTCTCCTCATCATCTTTTTCATCCAATGAGCTCACAGTTTTATCAAGTTCTTCTTCCATAGACTCCTGCAAAATATTAGTCTCTTCTTGGACAGCGGAGTAGTCCTAAATATATGGTTTAACATAGGCATTAGAAGCATAATTATCATAACAATATTTAAGTATGGCAAAATTTTCAGATTTGTAAAGAGTAGCACCATACTTTTCAATCAAAGAATCAATTTCATAAGCACCCTTAAAAGCAACAAATTCTTCAATTTGTTGAACATCATAGTAATTATAAACACCCTTAGCATACGAAGATATGATTCCATTATCACTAAACTCACATTGATAGGGAAGGTGTTTCTTAGGGTTTTCAGAACAACAAGTAAAATCATATATTTCGCATAAATTCCAAGCATAGCACTGCAAACGATGAATTTGACCCAATAGAATTTTCCCTTTTTCAGAAATACGGTGTCGCACATAACAAGCATGCTCACCTAAAGATTTTCCCTCAACTAAGCTAGTTGGGGTTTCAGCACGTGCACATAGGGATCGAAGATGATCCAAGTAATAAGCTTCAGGAGTACGATAGATTTTGAGTGGTTCTTCAACCATTGGTTTAGTAGGTACAACTAATTTTTTTGGTATTTTGCGTTTCCTACCCATACTAAAGATAGAAAACAACTAAGAACTGCAAATAAAAAATACTTAGTGATAAAGCAAACAAGCACACACGAGAATATTCACCCCACGCTATTGCTCCCCGGCAACGGCGCCAGAAAAAGGTCTTGATAACCCACAAGTATAGGGGATCAATTGTAGACTTTTTCGATAAGTAAGAGTGTCGAACCCAATGAGGAGCAAAGGTAGAACAATATTCCCTCAAGTTCTATCGACCACCGATACAACTCTACGCACACTTGACGTTCGCTTTACCGGAAACAAGTATGAAACTAGAAGTACTTTGTAGGTGTTTTTGGATAGGTTTGCAAGAATATAAAGAGCATGTAAATAAAAGCTAGGGGCTGTTTAGATGAAGGCACAACTAAATTAGTTTTAGTAAAGAGTGTTTTGTTATGAGAAAGTTATTTGTCCCTAGGCAATCGATAACTAGACCGGTAATCATTATTGCAATTTTATTTGAGGGAGAGGCATAAGCTAACATACTTTCTCTACTTGGATCATATGCACTTATGGTTGGAACTCTAGCAAGCATCCGCAACTACTAAAGATCATTAAGGTAAAACCCAACCATAGCATTAAAGTATCAAGTCCCCTTTATCCCATACGCAAACAACCTACTTACTCGGGTCTGTGCTTCTGTCACTCACGCCACCCACCATAAGCAAATCATGAACATATTGCAAACCCTACAGCGGGAATCCCTCACGCTTGCGCGACACGGAGAGCACCACAGGACAGCACCAATAATAAAACATGCAACTCAAACCAATCTTGATCATCAAATAGCCCATAGGACAAAACGGATCTACTCAAACATCGTAGGATAGCCATACATCATTGGGAAATAATATATAGCGTTGAGCACCATGTTTAAGTAGAGATTACAGCGGGTAAGAGAGAGGTTACACCGCTGCATAGAGGGGGAAGAGTTGGTGATGATGGCGGTGAAGTTGTTGGTGAAGATTGCGCTGATGATGATGGCCACGGCAGCGTTCCGGCGCTACCGGAAGAGAAGGGGAGAGGGGGCCCCTTCGTCTTCTTCTTCCTTGACCTCCTCCCTAGATGGGAGAAGGGTTTCTCCTTTGGTCCTTGGCCTCCACGGCGTGGGAAGGGCGAGAGCCCCTCCGAGATTGGATATGTCTCTCTGTTTCTCTCTGTTTCTGCGTTCTCCCCGCTGCCCTTTCACCGTTTCATATATATATGGAGATCCGTAACTCCGATTGGGCTGAAACCTTCGCCGTGATTTTTTTAATCAAAAATTAGCTTTCTTGCGGCCGAAGAAGGGCATCAACCGCCTTACGGGTGGCCCACGAGGGTCAGGGGCGCGCCCCTGCCTCTTGGCCACCTCGGGCACCGTCTCGCGTGGATTTTTCTTCCGGAATTCTCCAAATATTTCAAAAATATTATCCGTCCATTTTTATCCCGTTTGGATTCTGTTTGATATGGGGTTTCTACGAAACATAAAACATGCAACAAACAGGAACTGGCACTGGGCACTGGATCAATATGTTAGTCCCAAAAATAATATAAAAAGTTGCCAAAAGTATATGAAAGTTGAATAATATTGGCATGGAACAATCAAAAATTATAGATACGACGGAGACGTATCACCCCCCGAGGAGTGTAGTGGGCCTATTGGGCCTTAGTGGAGAAGAGGAGGGGCGGCTAGGGCAGGCCGCGCCCCCCTCCCCCTCTAGTCCGAATTGGACAAGGAGGGGGGCGGCGCCCCCCTTTCCTTCCTCCTCTCTCCTTCCCTTCCCCCTTCTCCTACCCCTACTAGGAAAGAAAGGAGTCCTACTCCTGGTGGGAGTAGGACTCCCCCCTTGGCGCGCCCTCCTCCTTGGCCGGCCGCCTCCCCCCTAGCTCCTTTATATATGGGGGCAGGGGGGCACCCCAAAGCACAACAATTGATCATTGATCTCTTAGCCGTGTGCGGTGCCCCCCTCCACCATAATCCACCTCGGTCATATCGTAGCGGTGCTTAGGCGAAGCCCTACGTCGGTAACTTCACCAACACCGTCACCACGCCGTCGTGTTGACGAAGTTCTTCCCGGAAGCTCTACTGGATCGTGAGTTCGCGGGACGTCACCGAGCTGAACGTGTGCTGAACGCGGAGGTGCCGTACGTTCGGTACTGAGGATCGGTCGATCGTGAAGACGTACGACTACATCAACCACGTTGTCATAATGCTTCCGCTTACGGTCTACGAGGGTACGTAGACGACACTCTCCCCTCTCGTTGCTATGCATCACCATGATCTTGCGTGTGCGTAGGATTTTTTTTTGAAATTACTACGTTCCCCGGCAGTGGCATCCGAGCCAGGTTTATGCGTAGATGTTATATGCACGAGTAGAACACAAGTGAGTTGTGGGCAATACAAGTCATACTGCTTACCAGCATGTCATACTTTGGTTCGACGGTATTGTTGGATGAAGCGGCCCGGACCGGCATTACGCGTACGCTTACGCGAGACTGGTTCTACCGACGTGCTTTGCACACAGGTGGCTGGCGAGTACAGAAAGCGTAAACACATGATCACACAGGATGAAGACAAACAGACTAAGGAAATTGAACTGAGGAAATTGAGAAAGTCTTCAGTCAAAGTATTCAAACACAGATGTGAAAAATTGCACAACACAGGAATGAGGAAATGGAACCAGTTGGCTTGGTGAAGACAATGATTTGGTAGACCAGTTCCAACTACTGTCTCAGTTGTACGTCTGGTTGGAGCGGCTAGGTATTTAAACCTGAGGACACCCAGTCCCGGACACACAGTCCTCACCGTATTCTCCTTGAACTAAGGTCACACAGACCTCATCCAATCACTCGTGGTAAGTCTTAAGGTGACTTCCAAACCTTCACAAACTCGGTCACTCGGCGATCCACAATTTCCTCTTGGATGCTCTAGACCATGACGCCCAACCGTCTGGAAGAAGCACAATCTTCAAAGGTAACAAGCGTCGGATCCACGCAGGATCAATCTCTTTAGTGATGCTCAATCACTTTGGGTTTGTAGGTGTTTGGGTTTGGGGTTTTTCCTCACTTGATGATTTTCGCTCAAAGTCCTCGGAGGATTTTTTTTGAAATTACTACGTTCCCCGGCAGTGGCATCCGAGCCAGGTTTATGCGTAGATGTTATATGCACGAGTAGAACACAAGTGAGTTGTGGGCGATACAAGTCATACTGCTTACCAGCATGTCATACTTTGGTTCGACGGTATTGTTGGATGAAGCGGCCCGGACCGGCATTACGCGTACGCTTACGCGAGACTGGTTCTACCGACGTGCTTTGCACACAGGTGGCTGGCGGGTGTCAGTTTCTCCAACTTTAGTTGAACCGAGTGTGACTATGCCCGGTCCTTGAGAAGGTTAAAACAGCACTAACTTGACGAACTATCGTTGTGGTTTCGATGCGTAGGTAAGAACGGTTCTTGCTCAGCCCGTACCATCCACGTAAAACTTGCAACAACAAAGTAGAGGACGTCTAACTTGTTTTTGCAGGGCATGTTGTGATGTGATATGGTCAAGACATGATGCTATATTTTATTGTATGAGATGATCATGTTTTGTAACAGAGTTATTGGCAACTGGCAGGAGCCATATGGTTGTCGCTTTATTGTATGCAATGCAATCGCCCTATAATTGCTTTACTTTATCACTAAGCGGTAGCGATAGTCGTAGAAGCAATAGTTGGCGAGACGACAACGCTGCGACGATGGAGATCAAGGTGCCGTGCTGGTGACGATGGTGATCATGACGGTGCTTTGGAGATGGAGATCAAAGGCACAAGATGATGATGGCCATATCATATCACTTATATTGATTGCATGTGATGTTTATCCTTTATGCATCTTATTCTGCTTTGATTGACGGTAGCATGAAAAGATGATCTCTCACTAAATTTCAAGGTACAAGTGTTCTCCCTGAGTATGCACCCTCGCCAAAGTTCGTCGTGCTGAGACACCACGTGATGATCGGGTGTGATAAGCTCTACGTTCACATACAACGGGTGCAAGCCAGTTTTGCACACGCAGAAATACTCAAGTTAAACTTGATGAGCCTAGCATATGCAGATATGGCCAACACTGAGACCGAAAGGTCGAACGTGAATCATATAGTAGATATGATCAACATAGTGATGTTCACCATTGAAAACTACTCCATTTCACGTGATGATCTGTTATGGTTTAGTTGATTTGGATCACGTGATCACTTAGATGATAAGAGAGATGTCTATCTTAGTGGGAGTTCTTAAGTAAAATGATTAATTGAACTTAAATTTATCATGAACTTAGTACCTGATAGTATTTTGCTTGTCTATGTTGTTGTAGATAGATGGCCCGTGATGTTGTTCCGTTGAATTTTAATGCGTTCCTTTGAAAGTGCGTTATATCGACTAGAGGGGGTGAATAGGCAATTTTTATAAATTCTTCACTGAGGAATTTGTGGGTGAGGAAATTCCTTAGCGAAGAACTACTTGCAGCGGAATAAGTAATCAAAAGTATGCATAGCAGAACACAAGCATAGTCATCATGATGAAATGAAAACAAGCACAGAGTACAGAAAGCGTAAACACAGGATCACACAGGATGAAGACAAACAGACTGAGGAAATTGAACTAAGGAAATTGAGAAAGTCTTCAGGCAAAGTCTTCAAACACAGATATGAACAATTGCACAACACAGGAATGAGGAAATGAAAGAGTTGAGGAAATGGAACCAGTTGGCTTGGTGAATACAATGATTTGGTAGACCAGTTCGAACTACTGTCTCAGTTGTACGTCTAGTTGGAGCGGCTAGGTATTTAAACCTGAGGACACCCAGTCCCGGACACACAGTCCTCACCGTATTCTCCTTGAACTAAGGTCACACAGACCTCGTCCAATCACTCGTGGTAAGTCTTCAGGTGACTTCCAAACCTTCACAAACTCGGTCACTCGGCGATCCACAATTTCCTCTTGGATGCTCTAGACCATGACGCCTAACCGTCTGGAAAAAGCACAGTCTTCAAAGGTAACAAGCGTCGGATCCACGCATGATCAATCTCTTCAGTGATGCTCAATCACTTTCGGTTTGTAGGTGTTTGGGTTTGGGGTTTTTCCTCACTTGATGATTTTCGCTCAAAGTCCTCGGAGGATGGGACACTCTCAAATGACAAGTGTCAGTTTCTCTCGGAGCAGCCAACCAGCTAGTGGTTGTAGGGGGCGGCTATTTATAGCCTAGGGAGCAGCCCGCATGATAAGACATAAATGCCCTTCAATGATATGACCGTTAGGTGGGTAGATATTTTGGAACAGCTGGCGCATAGCACAGCAACGGTCGGAAATTTGAGGTTCAAATTCCTCAGGGCTATCATGTTCCTCATTGTGTAGGCAATCCGCACTAGCGAATTCCTAACTCCTCAGTCAGAACAAATTCCTCAGAGACCAGAAGAACTTCGTCTCTGTCACTGAAGAATATGACTGAACTGTATGAGATTTCCAATGGCTTCACTCGCAGGGATTTGTAGGTGTAGGATTTTGAGTTGAGCATCACATGGAAATTTTTCCTTAGTATTTCCTCGACCCCCTTTAACAGTACGGTGTTTCCTATGACTCAAGAAAGAGAAAATGAGACTACGAAAACAAAAGTCTTCACGCTTCATATTCCTCAAAAGAATACCAAGTCTTCAAGTTCACACCAATTTCTTCACTTTCAAAGTCTTCAGAAAGTCTTCAGAAATCCGAAGTCTTCAGTCGAAGAACTTCATTTTTAGGGGTCGACTTTCTCTGTAATCATCAAACTCCTCATAGACTTATAGATCTGTGTACACTCACAAACGCATTAGTCCCTTAACATATAAGTCTTCAATACACCAAAATCACTAAGGGGCACTAGATGCACTTACAATCTCCCCCTTTTTGGTGATTGATGACAATATAGGTTAAGTTTTCAATGGGGATAAACATATGAAGTGTAAATACTGACATTGAGGAACTTGATTGCAAGATATAGAAGAACTCTCCCTGAAGATGTGCATAGTGAGGAATTTGCTTTTGAAGCAATGCACACTTGAAGAGTTGAATCATGGAGATCTCCCCCTATATCTTGTAATTCATACACGCATTTTGACATAATATATGAAGAGTTTGAAATGCATGATGAAATATGGTGACTGATGTAATTCAGCATGCGTGCAATAACATTAATGAGGAATAAGCATGCAGAGGAAACAACAAAAGTATCAGGTCACCATGGAGTTTAAGTTTACAACTCGATCCAGCAAAGTCTTCAAAAGAACAAGAGTTGCAACTTAGAAAAAAAACGCCCATATAATAGACCCGCTTCAAGACTAACTCAATTTTCTCCCCCTTTGTCATCAAATGACCAAAAGGGTCGAAAATGAGGACTAACGCCCCTGAAGAATATCAAGGTGATGAAGGATCGTCAGCATTGTTGGGGTCAGGGCCTGCCGCAGTGTCGTCCAAATCTTCATTTTCATTAGTGTCACGTGATGAAGAATAGGAGCTGGCCACCAAGGAAGGAACCTTGACCTTCTTGTACTTCTTCGGAGGAGGTGCAGCCCAGTCAAGATCGTCCTTGAGACCCATTGTCTTCAGATCTTCTTCACTATAGACTTGAGATAGAACAACCCAGGTGCGGTTGAGGATTTCATGAAGGTAGTAGTGGTTTTTCTTCACTGCATTGTGGGTAGCAGTCATGTTGTCAAGAATTGAACCAAACTAACGCTTGACCCATTTATGATTGCGATCAACCTTCTGGTGAAGACTGAGGAGAAGCTCACGGTCAGTCATCACCCTGGGTGATGTGCCTTGAGGATTTTGCTTGGGTGCGTTGGCGGCAGAGTCATGGGTGGTAGAGCATCATTGGTGGAGTAGGATGCAGCCTTGCGAAATTGTCCATCCAATGGACGAATGCCTTCATCAATTACAGCAGTAGCCTTGCCCTTTTCATCAGCTGAGGAAAATGTCCGTTTGAGGACTTCAATTGGGGGCAAGTAGCTGCAATGGTTCAGTGTATCAACTTTATAGTTGAGTGAAGACCTTGTCCTGATGAATCTCATAATCCAAGGTGCATAAGGCTTCAACTCAAATGGTGACATGGCGACACTAGCCAGAGTCCTCATGAAGAAATCATGGAAGTTGATAGGAATGCCATGAATGATATTGAAAAGCAGATTCTTCATGATGCCAACGACTTCTTCTTCATTTGAGTCTTGGCCCTTGATTGGACTCAATGTCTTCGTCAGAATGCGATAGACAGTCCGAGGCACATACAACAATTCCTTCACAAGGAATTTTGTTCTTGAGGTCTGACCTGGCTTCAAAGGCTTCATCAGCACTTGCATGTAGTGATCGGTTAGCTCAGGTTCATTGTAGACGGAACAAGCACCCTCAGGGGCGGACTTAGAGGTAAGGCACAAAGCAATTCAGTAGCTGGTGCCTTGTAGTGAGTGTTTTCAGACATCCAGTCCAGCACCCATCAATTCACATCTTCAGAATTTCCGGTGATGTGCAGCATTGCATAGAATTGAAGAATACGTTCTTCATTCCAATCACAGATGTCAGTGCAGAAATTTAACAGTCCAGCGTCGTGAAGAACACTGAGGACTGGCACGAAGCACGGCAGAGATTCCATGTCCACGTGAGGAATGTGCTCATGATCGAAGACTTTGTCTTTGTCGAACAGCACTGAGGAATAGAAATTTGCCTGGCTGGCAGTCCAGAAACGCCTCTTCCTTATGCGAGCAGAGTCATAAGGGTGGTAATCAGTGAAGAATACATGCTCGCCAAAGAAGGCATCCGTTTTGAATTTTTGCTTCCTGGAGAAAGGATCCTTTGGTTTGGGCAGAGCAGTGTTAGTGAGTTGCATCACAACCTCAGGAATCACAATCTCAGGTTCTTCAGGCTGAGGAATTTCTGGTTCCTCTTCAGTGGCAGCCTGGTTCTGGAATTCTTCATTTTCAGTTTCTTCAGCACTAGCGGCCGGAATGTCTTCATGAGCTTCATCAGATCCCATTTGAACTGTAGTGACTGGGGACTGAGGAATTTGCTGCAGTGGAGACAAGAGTGGAGAATTGGGGTGCTGACTTTCCCAAAAGTCATCATTCATCACTGGTGTGGTACAGCCAATGTCCACATCTTCATCTTCAATTTCTTCAACGCCGGCCTCTTCAACAGTAAACTGAGGCACGGGCGAGGAAACCACTGGGGTTGAAGGGATTTCATCCACTTCAATTTCTTCATCCATCTGCTCTGACGTAGCAGCAGAAGGAGTTTCTTCATCAGATCCGCTAGGGATCACATATTCTTCACCAAAAGGAACAAGGTCCTTTGATGGCATTGGAATAGCATCAATCGGGTTTGCAAAAGAGCTGGTCATAGGCTTCATTTTCTTCGGAGCAGAAGAATCTGAAGAAGCTGATGCTTTCCTTTTCTTCACAGCTGCACGCTCTGCAGCCTTGGTCTTCTTCACATCAGATGCAGATGGAAGGATTGGAGTTGGGGTAGGCGCAGGAGGAGCAGAGGAATTTGGTTCTATTTCTTCAGGCACAACTAATGCAGTTGCCCTGACCTCTTCATTTTCTTCAGGCGCACCGCTAGTGGGTGCCCTGGAACTCACATTATCTTCAGCAGCCTGATTGTCATCAGCGGTGCTGGAATGTTCTTCAGTTTGCTGAGCAGGTGCTTCAGCCTGAGTGACTTCAATATGCACAGGGGCAGCGGCACTTGAAGTGAGTGTCTTCGTCAGATTGACGAACCTGACCTTGGCTCCTTTCCAATCAGCATAGTAAGTGTTGAAATCATCGCTGAGGACTTTGATTTCAGACTAGAGCTTTACAAGTTCATCAGTTGTCATAGAGACAACGTTGTTCTCCAGGAACTTCTCCTTCCTGTACTGTGCTTTCTTGAGTTGCCTGGCCTTCTCATATTTCCATTTTTCTTCACTAATGAAATGGGTCAGCATGTGACTTTGGCCAGGTGTCAACTTGAAATCAGGCATAGGAGTGTTTGGGTCCTTGTGCCAGAGATCAATATAGTCGAGGATCAGCTTTGGTACCAAAAGCAGTGGCACTTCTGTGCCCTTGGCTCTAGCGGCCCTGACTTGCCTGTCTCTGATGAATTCAGCAAGTTCTTCATCATCAGCTTCGTCTTCATCAGACGGTACTTGGAAGGCGACCTGCTTCTTCTGAGGACTTGGGCGAGAGCCTCATCCAGCAGTTGTCTTTGTCTTCAGCAGAGAGGGTCCTGTTGAAGACTTTGGTGCAGCTGAGGAACTAGCTGAAGCTCTTGACGCAATAGGGATGCCTGTAGTCCTTTGGCACGTGGCAAGATGCATAGGTGCTGAGGATTTTGTCGGAGCAGCTGAGGACTTTGGAGGAGCAAGAGCGGCTTGAGGAATTGGTCGTGAGGGCTGAGCTGAGGAAATTGTCTTGTGCGCAGGCTTCTTTGCCATGGATTTCTTCGGCCGTACAGAGGCCTCAGCAGCAGCAGGAGTGGAATCTTCGTTGAATTTCTTCACTGCATCTTTTGCCTGTTTGGCCAACTTGGCTTGGCGCTTGGCCCATTTTTCAGGAAAATCCTCACCGCGCTTGATGCTAGTGGGATCTGCCTCTTGGCCAGGTGCTAATGGAGGTCTTGAGCATGGAGGAGTAACAGCGAATTTCTTCATGTATTTTCGAGTCACATACCTGTACTCCCTCCACTCTTTTGCCCATCTCCTTTCTATCCTCTGAATGCGCACCTTGCGCTGATTTTTATCTTCCTCAAGGGGTGTGCAGTACCCCGCATAAATGTCCTCAGGGATTTCAAAGGTAGTATTGACCTCAGGCTTCTTTCCTCCTTTCTGTGGCCTCTTTTCAGTAGCCATTTTCTTCAGTTGAGGAATTTGAACAATTGAACTCTCTGAAGAAGTATGCAACTTTTCTTCAAGGAACGCTACAAATGAGTTAAGTTGATGAGAACCTAGTGATTCAGCAGCGGACATGAGTACCTGTGAACAGAGTATAGTTGCGAGGAATTTGGAGAGGTCATATGCGTTCTCAGAAGGTTTTTCAATAAGAACAAGTTTGAGGAATTTGACCAGATGAGTCTTGAAGAATTTCACTAAGCGTTCTTAGTCTTAGGTTCCAGAGTTGTACAGATCAGAAATCCACACAATTGAGGAATCTTGAAGAAAATTTATTGCTTAGAGAAACGAATCAAGAGCAGACGACATGTGAGGTGTTTAGTGTGTGAGGATTTGAAGGAAAAAACACCTTTCAAGATTTTGTAGTAACATTTGAATCAAAGTGGGCAGTAAAAGTAACTTTTAATTACCCTGAACGAAGAACACGACGAACTAGGATGTGGAGAAGTGAAGCTCGTCTGTGCAGATCTTCCACGCCCTAACTTGGCGGAGAAAGACGGCTACGGCGGCGGCAGAGTGAAGATTTCTGCGGCCGGCGTGAGTACGGCGGCGACGAGGTCGAGGCAGTGAAGCTCTTCCTCACCGGCGACGATGATGTAGCGGCGGCGCTAGGGTTTGAGAAGCTCGAGCTGGAGAGAGGTCGAGCGGAGTAAAAGAAGTGAGGAAGGGGAGAGGAGTATTTATAGCCACGGTGAAAAACGGTTCGCCCGAAGAAATTGGACGAACGTGCCCCTGACCCTTCTCATTCGCATGATATGTGTCACCCACGTACTGAGAGGTGGAGATCGTGTTAGATCATGGGTGAATAGATAAGTATATCGTGGGAAGCGGAACGGTTTGAGCGGCAAAGCCGAAAATTTGGATAAGATAAGTTAAAAGTTCCGTTCGCAAATTCTTCAGCTAACAAGGACACAGTGAAGATTTTGAACGAGTTTCAAATAGAACGCACATGAAGAATTTGTGAATAGATTGGGTTGAGTATAGCATAGAGGGGGAAGAGTCCGATCACATTCACTTAGCAGAAATAGCAACTTGAAGAATTAGCCATAAGTGAATGCTGTAGAGGACATAAACTCATATATATCTATATAGCCAATGAAGAGAAACGACGGAAACAGTGAAGATTTTGCAAAGTTGAAGAATATGAACAACTGAGGAATTTCAAAACTGAGAAAAAATTCAAATTGAAGATTTTCAACTTTTGTGGTGGCGTGACCCACCGTATAAGAATGATGATTTCGGACACCGCGTACAATTGTCGTAGGATTCTGAGAATCAAATTCTTCATTAATTTCTTCACACTTAGAGTGTTATTCTTCATTAATTGAAGAAAAACGTTTCTTCATGTGTTGCACATCTAAGTCATCAATTTTGCATAAGTGTTAGGATGAGTGTCCTTTTCAAGGAACATTCGAAGATTCTAGGATATTTAGCTCACACCGCAGCTTGCTAAATCTCTTCTCATCCAAGGGCTTTGTGAAGATATCGGCTAGCTGTTCTTCAGTCTTCACATGCTCAATTGAAATGTCGCCCTTCAACACATGATCGCGAAGAAAATGATGACGGATCTGAATGTGCTTTGTCTTCGAGTGCTGAACTGGGTTGTGAGCAATCTTGATGGCACTCTCATTGTCACAGAAGAGAGGCACATTCTTCACGTTGATGCTGTAGTCCTTGAGAGTTTGTTTCATCCACAGCAATTGAGCACAGCAAGAACCAGCAGCAATGTATTTAGCTTCAGTAGTAGACAATGATACGCAGTTCTGTTTCTTCGAGGACCAACAGACCAAAGATCGTCCGAGGAAATGACATGTACCAAATGTTGACTTGCGATCCACACGATCACCAGCATAGTCAGAGTCAGAATATCCAACGAGATCAAAAGCCGAGCCCTTGGGGTACCATAATCCTAGTGTTGGTGTGTGAGCTAGATATCGAAGAATATGCTTCACAGCCTTATGGTGTGATTCCTTCGGTGTAGCTTGAAATCGGGCACACATGCAAACACTAAGCATAATATCTGGCCTAGATGCACATAAGTACAATAAAGAACCAATCATGGAGCGGTATACCTTTTGATCGAAGTCAATACCATTTTCATCAGTGCACAGATGGCCATTTGTGGGCATAGGAATTTTGACGCTTTTGCAATCTTGCATGCCGAATTTCCTCAGTACATCCTTGAGGTATTTCTCCTGAGATATGAATATGCCATTGCGCTGTTGACGAATTTGAAGACCTAAGAAGAATTTCAACTCTCCCATCATAGACATTTGATATTCTTCACTCATCATATAGGCAAATTCATCACTATAACGTTGGTCAGTACAGCCAAAGATGATGTCATCAACATATATTTGGCATACAAACAATTCATCGTCATATGATTTAGTGAAAAGAGTAGGGTCGAGTGAACCGGGTTTGAAGCCTTTCTTCATGAGGAATTCCTTCAAAGTATCATACCACGCCCGAGGGGCCTGCTTGAGGCCATAGAGGGCCTTATTTAGTCTGAAGACTTTGTCAGGATGCTTAGGATCTTCAAAACCTGGGGGTTGAGCAACATATACTTCTTCCTCAAGCTTACCATTGAGGAATGCACTTTTCACATCCATTTGATATAAAGTGATATCATGATGGTTAGCATAAGCAAGTAATATGCAAATAGCTTCAAGTCTAGCAACAGGGGCAAAAGTTTCATCGAAATCAATTCCTTCAACCTGTGTGTAGCCTTGAGCTACTAGCCGTGCCTTATTCCTCACCACAAGGCCATTTTCATCTTTCTTATTGCGGTATATCCACTTTGTGCCAATGATATTGTGTTTGCGAGGATCTGGACGATTGACCAGTTCCCAAACGTTGTTGAGCTCGAACTGATGTAATTCTTCTTGCATGGCCTGAATCCACTCGGGCTCCAGAAATGCTTCATCTACCTTAGGGGGCTATGAGATAGAGACAAAAGCATAGTGCCCACAAAAGTTAGATAAATGTGAAGCTTTTGAGCGTGTGAGAGGACCTGGTGCTTCAATGTCATCGATGATCTTCTCAACTTGCACTTCTTTTGCAACGCGAGGATGAGTAGGTTGTCGTCGAGGAATTTGATCAGCATTTTCTTCAGCACCATTTTCTTCAGCAATTTCTTCAGGTGCATTAGCTCGACGTTCTTCACGTTTTGGAATGAATTCTTCAGCAGATTCTTTGGTAGGAATGACATCCTCAGTAGCCTTGAACTTGATAGTTTCCTCATGTGCTGGTTCATCTATCACAGAGGGTAGGTGCTCTCTTTGCGAGCCATTAGTTTCATCGAACCGCACATCTACAGTTTCAACAACCTTGTGAAGAACGGTTTTGAAGACTCTGTAGGTGTGCGAGTCCTTTCCGTAACCAAGCATAAAACCTTCATGTGCTTTCGGTGCAAATTTAGCATTGTGATGAGGATCTCTAATCCAACATTTAGCACCGAAGACTTTGAAATAACTCACATTGGGTTTCTTGTCAGTGAGGAGTTCATAGGCAGTCTTCTTGAAGAATTTGTGAAGAATACCCTATTGATGATGTGGCACGCAGTATAAATTGCCTCAATCCAGAAGTGACGAGGTGTCTTGTACTCATCAAGCATAGTGCGAGCCATCTCAACAAGAGTTCTGTTCTTGCGCTCCACGACGCCATTTTGCTGAGGAGTGTAAGGAGCAGATAACTCATGAGTAATACCAAGTTCATCAAGATAGTCATCAAGACCAGAATTCTTGAACTCAGTTCCATTGTCACTTCTGATGTGCTTGATCTTCACACCAAAGTTGGTTGAAGCCCCCGAGGAAAATCGTTTGAAGACTTCCTGCACTTCATGTTTGTAAGTAACAATGTGTACCCACGTGTAACGAGAGTAATCATCAAAAATAACAAGCCCATAGAGAGATGCGTCATTTGTCACAGCTGAGTAATGGTTTGGACCAAAGAGGTCCATGTGAAGCTATTCGAATGGTCGAGTAGTGGTCATGATAGTCTTCGCTGGATGCTTAGCCTTGGTCATCTTTCCAGCTTCACAAGCTCCACATAGGGGATCCTTGAGGAATTTGACATTCTCAATGCCAATGACATGCTTCTTCTTCGCAAGCGTGTGCAAATTCCTCATGCCTGCATGACCAAGTCGTCGATGCCATAGCCATCCTTCTGAAGCTTTTGCAAGTAGGCACACGGCTGGTTGTGGTCCTGTAGAGAAATCAACAATATACAAGTCTCCTCTCCTAAAGCCTTCAAAGACTTTGGAATTGTCAGCTTCCATAACCACAACACAACGATACTTGCCAAAGACAACTACCATATCAAGATCACAAAGCATTGAGACAGACATGAGGTTGTATCCTAAGGACTCGACAAGCATGACTTTGTCCATGTGTCGATCCTTTGTGATCGCAACCTTACCTAGACCCAATACCTGACTTTTGCCTTTGTCAGCGAAGATGATATGCTTCAGATGCGATGGTGATAAGGGAGCATCAATCAATAGATTCTTGTCACCGGTCATGTGATTTGTACATCCACTATCGAGGACCCACTCAGTGGCTTTGGGTTGATCATCCTGCAGATGAATTAGTGCAGCTTACGAATTTCATATACTTCATCAGTGAAGAATATGACATCAATTCATCAGATCAATTTCATCAAGCAATAGAACAGATAAAGCAGTATGAGGACGTGAGAAATGGAAGTTCATTTCTTCATGATTAGCCTGCGTCCTTTCAGGCAATTTGTCAGGTCCCCAGCAAATTCTTCAGACGTTAAAGTACGTCTGGAGACCTGACCCTGCATAAGAGATTAGTTCTTTTTCTTCACCACCCACATCTAAAGGGGTGGCAAAGAGTTCATCAATCTGCGAGCTCCATATGAGAAAGGAGGCATAGAAGCCAATCCATTTCGTTTCACATAAGAGGAGTTAGGGTAAGCATATGAATAAGCAGAGAAATTCTTTGAGGACTTATGAACATAATGATTAGAAGAATAATGCTCATATTCATAGCTCTTGGCTCTTCCCTGTGAAACAGAGTTGTTAGCACAATGATGTTCATATGAGGACTTTGATCCTTTTGAGGAATTTGATCCATTTGAGGAATTTGGTCCGTATGAGGACTTGGATCCATATGAAGAATTTGGTCCATATGAAGAATTTGATCTGGGGTTCCTATTCCTCACAGGTGGTGTCATGAGGACATTCACCTGAAGACTTTCAAAGCACCTTTTAGGAACCCAGATTTTCTTCATAGGGGAACCGTTCCTGCAGTTAGTTCCAACATATCTAGCAAATACTTCACCATTCTGATTTTTGAACAGTTTATAGTTGGAGTCAAATGACTCATCAGAAGAATGAGGAGATTCACATATAAAGCCAGATAAATTAGATGGATCAACTGGAGGTCCCTTTGCAGCAACCCATGAGGTTTTGGGGTACTGCTCAGGCTTCCAATATGTACCATCAGCATTGAGTTTCCTCTCAAAGGCAATACCCTCTTTTCTAGGGTTCCTGTTGAGGATCTGCTTTTTAAGCACATCACAAAGAGTCTGATGCCCTTTGAGGCTTTTGTACATGCCTGTCATGTACAATTCCTTCAGCCCTGCATCGTTAGTGATACTAGCAATGTCCTCAGATGAGGAATTAGTGATAGCAGAGATAGTTGAAGAATTTGTAGCATTAGAAGTATTTGAACATTCAGGTGAAGAATTAGCAGATTCACGTTCAATGCATTTCAAACATGGAGGCACAAATTCTTCCTGAGCAGCGCTGATTTGTTGAGCAAGTAATGAATCGCGCTCCTTCTGAAGATCTTCATAACTTACTCTTAGCTTCTCAAGATCTTGCTTTCTTTGAAGAAATTCATAAGAAAGCTTCTCATGATCAGATAAGAGAGTGTTATGTTGATCTTGAAGGGTGTCATACTTAGTATGAAGTCTCTGAAGACTTTCAGCCAAAGCTTTTGACTGATCCATTTCTTCACCCAACATATCATCGCTCTTACTAAGCATGTTTTGAACCTTTTCCAAAGCTCTTTGTTGTTTAGCAGCAAGGGAAACAACCTTGACATAACTGGGTCCTAATTCATCATCAGATTCATCATCACTAGATTTAGACAGATAGCATTCAGTTACCTTTTCACCATCTGCCATAAGGCATGGTGAGGAGGATGATGATTCTGGTTCGAATGTCATTGATTTGAGAGATTCCTTGAAGTCCTCAAACCAAGGATCATGACGGGTTCGATGACCTTCATAGACATCAGAGAGACAGTCCTAGATAAGCTTTGCCTGATCGAGATGCATAACGTTCCTGAACTGATTTTGAGATAGACAGGAGCAGATGACACCCTTCGCCGTGAGGTTGAGAAGAGTGTACTTGCGAATGTCATCAGCTTCCGCCGTCTTGCACAGATCGGTAAGACCAATCTCAGTGACGGTCCACAGCTCGCTGTTCATTGCCATGAGGCGATTCTTCATCATGGCCTTCCACTTGGGATAATCATGACCATCAAAGATGGGACATGTCACTTTCTTCATATCTGTGGTCGACATAACTAAAACTCCAGGTGGTTAAACCAAAATCACACAGAACAAGGGAGTACCTTGCTCTTATACCAATTGAAAGTGTGTTATATCGACTAGAGGGGGGTGAATAGGCGATTTTTATAAATTCTTCACTGAGGAATTTGTGGGTGAGGAAATTCCTTAGCGAAGAACTACTTGCAGCGGAATAAGTACTCAAAAGTATGCATAGCAGAACACAAGCATAGTCATCATGATGAAATGAAAACAAGCACAGAGTACAGAAAGCGTAAACACAGGATCACACAGGATGAAGACAAACAGACTGAGGAAATTGAACTGAGGAAATTGAGAAAGTCTTCAGTCAAAGTATTCAAACACAGATGTGAAAAATTGCACAACACAGGAATGAGGAAATGAAAGAGTTGAGGAAATGGAACCAGTTGGCTTGGTGAAGACAATGATTTGGTAGACCAGTTCCAACTACTGTCTCAGTTGTACGTCTGGTTGGAGCGGCTAGGTATTTAAACCTGAGGACACCCAGTCCCGGACACACAGTCCTCACCGTATTCTCCTTGAACTAAGGTCACACAGACCTCATCCAATCACTCGTGGTAAGTCTTAAGGTGACTTCCAAACCTTCACAAACTCGGTCACTCGGCGATCCACAATTTCCTCTTGGATGCTCTAGACCATGACGCCTAACCGTCTGGAAGAGCACAATCTTCAAAGGTAACAAGCGTCGGATCCACGCAGGATCAATCTCTTTAGTGATGCTCAATCACTTTGGGTTTGTAGGTGTTTGGGTTTGGGGTTTTTCCTCACTTGATGATTTTCGCTCAAAGTCCTCGGAGGATTTTTTTTTGAAATTACTACGTTCCCCGGCAGTGGCATCCGAGCCAGGTTTATGCGTAGATGTTATATGCACGAGTAGAACACAAGTGAGTTGTGGGCGATACAAGTCATACTGCTTACCAGCATGTCATACTTCGGTTCGACGGTATTGTTGGATGAAGCGGCCCGGACCGGCATTACGCGTACGCTTACGCGAGACTGGTTCTACCGACGTGCTTTGCACACAGGTGGCTGGCGGGTGTCAGTTTCTCCAACTTTAGTTGAACCGAGTGTGACTATGCCCGGTCCTTGAGAAGGTTAAAACAGCACTAACTTGACGAACTATCGTTGTGGTTTCGATGCGTAGGTAAGAACGGTTCTTGCTCAGCCCGTACCATCCACGTAAAACTTGCAACAACAAAGTAGAGGACGTCTAACTTGTTTTTGCAGGGCATGTTGTGATGTGATATGGTCAAGACATGATGCTATATTTTATTGTATGAGATGATCATGTTTTGTAACAGAGTTATTGGCAACTGGCAGGAGCCATATGGTTGTCGCTTTATTGTATGCAATGCAATCGCCCTATAATTGCTTTACTTTATCACTAAGCGGTAGCGATAGTCGTAGAAGCAATAGTTGGTGAGACGACAACGATGCGGCGATGGAGATCAAGGTGCCGTGCTGGTGACGATGGTGATCATGACGGTGCTTTGGAGATGGAGATCAAAGGCACAAGATGATGATGGCCATATCATATCACTTATATTGATTGCATGTGATGTTTATCCTTTATGCATCTTATTCTGCTTTGATTGACGGTAGCATGAAAAGATGATCTCTCACTAAATTTCAAGGTACAAGTGTTCTCCCTGAGTATGCACCCTTGCCAAAGTTCGTCGTGCCGAGACACCACGTGATGATCGGGTGTGATAAGCTCTACGTTCACATACAACGGGTGCAAGCCAGTTTTGCACACGCAGAAATACTCAAGTTAAACTTGATGAGCCTAGCATATGCAGATATGGCCAACACTGAGACCGAAAGGTCGAACGTGAATCATATAGTAGATATGATCAACATAGTGATGTTCACCATTGAAAACTACTCCATTTCACGTGATGATCTGTTATGGTTTAGTTGATTTGGATCACGTGATCACTTAGATGATAAGAGAGATGTCTATCTTAGTGGGAGTTCTTAAGTAATATGATTAATTGAACTTAAATTTATCATGAACTTAGTACCTGATAGTATTTTGCTTGTCTGTGTTGTTGTAGATAGATGGCCCGTGATGTTGTTCCGTTGAATTTTAATGCGTTCCTTTGAAAGTGCGTTATATCGACTAGAGGGGGTGAATAGGCGATTTTTATAAATTCTTCACTGAGGAATTTGTGGGTGAGGAAATTCCTTAGCGAAGAACTACTTGCAGCGGAATAAGTACTCAAAAGTATGCATAGCAGAACACAAGCATAGTCATCGTGATGAAATGAAAACAAGCACAGAGTACAGAAAGCGTAAACACAGGATCACACAGGATGAAGACAAACAGACTGAGGAAATTGAACTAAGGAAATTGAGAAAGTCTTCAGTCAAAGTCTTCAAACACAGATATGAACAATTGCACAACACAGGAATGAGGAAATGAAAGAGTTGAGGAAATGGAACCAGTTGGCTTGGTGAATACAATGATTTGGTAGACCAGTTCCAACTGCTGTCTCAGTTGTACGTCTGGTTGGAGCGGCTAGGTATTTAAACCTGAGGACACCCAGTCCCGGACACACAGTCCTCACCGTATTCTCCTTGAACTAAGGTCACACAGACCTCGTCCAATCACTCGTGGTAAGTCTTCAGGTGACGTCCAAACCTTCACAAACTCGGTCACTCGGCGATCCACAATTTCCTCTTGGATGCTCTAGACCATGACGCCTAACCGTCTGGAAAAAGCACAGTCTTCAAAGGTAACAAGCGTCGGATCCACGCATGATCAATCTCTTCAGTGATGCTCAATCACTTTCGGTTTGTAGGTGTTTGGGTTTGGGGTTTTTCCTCACTTGATGATTTTCGCTCAAAGTCCTCGGATGATGGGACGCTCTCAAATGACAAGTGTCAGTTTCTCTCGGAGCAGCCAACCAGCTAGTGGTTGTAGGGGGCGGCTATTTATGGCCTAGGGAGCAGCCCGCATGATAAGACATAAATGCCCTTCAATGATATGACCGTTAGGTGGGTAGATATTTTGGAACAGCTGGGGCATAGCACAGCAACGGTCGGAAATTTGAGGTTCAAATTCCTCAGGGCTATCATGTTCCTCACTGTGTAGGCAATCCGCACTAGCAAATTCCTAACTCCTTAGTCAGAACAAATTCCTCAGAGACCAGAAGAACTTCATCTCTGTCACTGAAGAATATGACTGAACTGTATGAGATTTCCAATGGCTTCACTCGAAGGGATTGGTAGGTGTAGGATTCTGAGTTGAGCATCACATGGAAATTTTTCCTTAGTATTTCCTCGACCCCCTTTAACAGTACGGTGTTTCCTATGACTCAAGAAAGAGAAAATGAGACTACGAAAACAAAAGTCTTCACGCTTCATATTCCTCAAAAGAATACCAAGTCTTCAAGGTCACACCAATTTCTTCACTTTCAAAGTCTTCAGAAAGTCTTGAGAAATCCAAAGTCTTCAGTCAAAGAACTTCATTTTTAGGGGTCGACTTTCTCTGTAATCATCAAACTCCTCATAGACTTATAGATTTGTGTACACTCACAAACGCACTAGTCCCTTAACCTATAAGTCTTCAATACACCAAAATCACTAAGGGGCACTAGATGCACTTACATCCTTGAGAAAGCAAAGTTGAAAGATGATGGTAGCAATTACATGGACTGGGTCCGTAACTTGAGGATTATCCTCATTGCTGCACAGAAGAATTACGTCCTGGAAGCACCGCTGGGTGCCAGGCCTGCTGCAGATGCAACTGACGACGTTAAGAACGTCTGGCAGAGCAAAGCTGATTACTACTCGATTGTTCAGTGTGCCATGCTTTACGGCTTAGAACCGGGACTTCAACGAGGTTTTGAACGTCATGGAGCATATGAGATGTTCCTGGAGTTGAAGTTAATATTTCAAGCAAATGCCCGGATTTAGAGATATGAAGTCTCCAATAAGTTCTACAGCTGCAAGATGGAGGAGAATAGTTCTGTCAGTGAACATATACTCAAAATGTCTGGGTATAATAACCACTTGATTCAACTGGGAGTTAATCTTCCGGATGATAGTGTCATTGACAGAATTCTTCAATCACTCCCACCAAGCTACAAGAGCTTCGTGATGAACTATAATATGCAAGGGATGGATAAGACAATTCCCGAGCTCTTCGCAATGCTAAAGGTTGCGGAGGTAGAAATCAAGAAGGAGCATCAAGTGTTGATGGTCAACAAGACCACCAGTTTCAAGAAAAAGGGTAAAGGGAAGAAGAAGGGGAACTTCAAGAAGAACAGCAAACAAGTTGCTGCTCAGGAGAAGAAACGTAAGTCTGGACCTAAGCATGAGACTGAGTGCTTCTACTGCAAACAGACTGGTCACTAGAAGCGGAACTGCCCCAAGTATTTGGCGGATAAGAAGGATGGCAAGGTGAACAAAGGTATATGTGATATACATGTTATTGATGTGTACCTTACTAAAGCTCGTAGTAGCACCTGGGTATTTGATACTGGTTCGGTTGCTAATATTTGCAACTCAAAACAGGGACTACGGATTGAGCGAAGATTGGCTAAGGACGAGGTGACGATGCGCGTGGGAAATGGTTCCAAAGTCGATGTGATCGCCGTCGGCACGCTACCTCTACATCTACCTTCGGGATTAGTTTTAGACCTAAATAATTGTTATTTGGTGCCAGCGTTGAGCATGAACATTATATCTGGATCTTGTTTGATGCGAAACGGTTATTCATTTAAATCTGAGAATAATGGTTGTTCTATTTATATGAGTAATATCTTTTATGGTCATGCACCCTTGAAGAGTGGTCTATTTTTGTTGAATCTCGATAGTAGTGATACAGATATTCATAATGTTGAAGCCAAAAGATGCAGAGTTGATAATGATAGTGCAACTTACTTGTGGCACTGCCGTTTGGGTCATATTGGTGTAAAGCGCATGAAGAAACTCCATACTGATGGACTTTTGGAATCACTTGATTATGAATCACTTGGTACTTGCGAACCATGCCTCATGGGCAAGATCAATAAAACACCGTTCTCCGGAACAATGGAGCGAGCAATAGATTTGTTGGAAATCATACATACTGATGTATGTGGTCCGATGAATATTGAGGCTCGTGGCGGGTATCGTTATTTTCTCACCTTCACAGATGATTTGAGCAGATATGGGTATGGGTATATCTACTTAATGAAACATAAGTCTGAAACATTTGAAAAGTTCAAAGAATTTCAGAGTGAAGTGGAAATCATCGTAACAAGAAAATAAAGTTTCTACGATCTGATCATGGAGGAGAATATTTGAGTTACGTGTTTGGTCTTCATATGAAACAATGCGGAATAGTTTCGCAACTCACGCCACCCGGAACACCACAGTGTAATGGTGTGTCTGAACGCCGTAATCGTACTTTACTAGATATGGTGCGATCTATGATGTCTCTTACTGATTTACCGCTATCGTTTTGGGGTTATGCTTTAGAAACGGCTGCATTCACGTTAAATAGGGCACCATCAAAAACCATTGAGACGACGCCTTATGAACTGTGGTTTGGCAAGAAACCAAAGTTGCCGTTTCTTAAAGTTTGGGGATGCGATGCTTATGTGAAAAAACTTCAACCTGATAAGCTCGAACCCAAATCGGAGAAATGTGTTTTCATAGGATACCCAAAGGAAACTGTTGGGTACACCTTCTATCATAGATTCGAAGGCAAAACATTCATTGCTAAGAATGGATCCTTTCTAGAGAAGGAGTTTCTCTCGAAAGAAGTGAGTGGGAGGAAAGTAGAACTTGATGAGGTAACTGTACCTGCTCCCTTATTGGAAAGTAGTTCATCACAGAAACCGGTTCCTGTGACACCTACACCAATTAGTGAGGAAGTTAATGATATTGATCATGAAACTTCAGATCAAGTTAGTACTGAACCTCGTAGGTCAACCAGAGTAAGATCCGCACCAGAGTGGTATGGTAATCCTGTTCTGGAAGTCATGTTACTTGACCATGGCGAACCTATGAACTATGAAGAAGCGATGGTGAGCCCAGATTCCGCAAAATGGCTTGAGGCCATGAAATCTGAGATGGGATCCATGTATGAGAACAAAGTGTGGACTTTGGTTGACTTGCCCGATGATCGGCAAGCCATAGAGAATAAATGGATCTTCAAAAAGAAGACTGACGCTGACGGTAATGTTACTGTCTACAAAGCTCGACTTGTTGTGAAAGGTTTTTCAACAAGTTCAAGGGGTTGACTACGATGAGACTTTCTCACCTGTAGCGATGCTTAAGTCCGTCTGAATCATGTTAGCAATTGCCGCATTTTATGATTATGAAATTTGGCAAATGGATGTCAAAACTGCATTCCTGAATGGATTTCTGGAAGAAGAGTTGTATATGATGCAACCAGAAGGTTTTGTCGATCCAAAGGGTGCTAACAAAGTGTGCAAGCTCCAGCGATCCATTTATGGACTGGTGCAAGCCTCTCGGAGTTGGAATAAACGTTTTGATAGTGTGATCAAAGCATATGGTTTTATACAGACTTTTGGAGAAGCCTGTATTTACAAGAAAGTGAGTGGGACCTCTGTAGCGTTTCTAATATTATATGTGGATGACATATTGTTGATTGGAAATGATATAGAATTTCTGGATAGCATAAAAGGATACTTGAATAAAAGTTTTTCAATGAAATACCTCGGTGAAGCTGCTTATATATTAGGCATCAAGATCTATAGAGATAGATCAAGACGCTTAATTGGACTTTCACAAAGCACATACCTTGATAAAGTTTTGAAAAAGTTCAAAATGGATCAAGCAAAGAAAGGGTTCTTGCGTGTGTTACAAGGTGTGAAGTTGAGTCAGACTCAATGTTCGCACACTGCAGAAGATAGAGAGAAAATGAGAAGTGTTCCCTATGCTTCAGCCATAGGTTCTATCATGTATGCAGTGCTGTGTACCAGACCTGATGTGTGCCTTGCTATTAGTTTAGCAGGGAGGTACCAAAGTAATCCAGGAGTGGATCACTAGACAGCAGTCAAGAACATCCTGAAATACCTGAAAAGGACTAAGGATATGTTTCTCGTTTATGGAGGTGACAAAGAGCTTGTCGTAAATGGTTACATCAATGCAAGCTTTGACACTGATCCGGACGATTCTAAATCGCAAACCAGATACGTGTTTATATTAAACGGTGGAACTGTCAGTTGGTGCAGTTCTAAACAAAGCGTCGTGGCAGGATCTACATGTGAAGCGGAGTACATAGCTGCTTCGGAAGCAGCAAATGAAGGAGTCTGGATGAAGGAGTTTATATCCAATCTAGGTGTCATACCTAGTGCATCGGGTCCAATGAAAATCTTTTGTGACAATACTGGTGCAATTGCCTTGGCAAAGGAATCCATATTTCACAAGAGAACCAAGCACATCAAGAGATGCTTCAATTCCATCCGGGACCAAGTCCAGGTGGGAGACATAGAGATTTGCAAGATACATACGGAACTGAATGTTGCAGACCCGTTGACTAAGCCTCTTCCACGAGCAAAACATGATCAGCACCAAGACTCCATGGGTGTTAGAATCATTACTGTGTAATCTAGATTATTGACTCTAGTGCAAGTGGGAGACTAAAGGAAATATGCCCTAGAGGCAATAATAAAGTTATTATTTATTTCCTCATATTGTGATAAGTGTTTATTATTCATGCTAGAATTGTATTAACAAGAAACATAATACATGTGTGAATACATAGACAAGCATAGTGTCACTAGTATGCCTCTACTTGACTAGCTCGTTGATCAAAGATGGTTGAGTTTCCTAGCCATGGACATGAGTTGTCATTTGATTAACGGGGCCACATCATTAGGAGAATGATGTGATTGACTTGACCCATTTCGTTAGCTTAGCACTTGATCGTTTAGTTTACTGTTATTGCTTTCTCCATGACTTATACATGTTCCTACGACTATGAGATTATGCAACTCCCGAGTACCGGAGGAACACTTTGTGTGCTACCAAACGTCACAACGTAACTGGGTGATTATAAAGGTGCTCTACAGGTGTCTTCGATGGTGTTCGTAGAGTTGGCATAGATCAAGATTAGGATTTGTCACTCCGATTGTCGGAGAGGTATCTCTGGGCCCTCTCGGTAATGCACATCACTATAAGCCTTGCAAGCAATGTGACTAATGAGTTAGTTGTGGGATGATGCATTACGGAACAAGTAAAGAGACTTGCCGGCAACGAGATTGAGCTAGGTATTGAGATACCGACGATCGAATCTCGGGCAAGTAACATACCGATGACAAAGGGAACAACGTATGCTGTTATGCTGTTTGACCGATAAAGATCTTCGTAGAATATGTAGGAACCAATAAGAGCATCCAGGTTCCGCTATTGCTTATTGACCGGAGACATGTCTCGGTCATGTCTACATAGTTCTCGAACTCGTAGGGTCCGCACGCTTAAAGTAATGTGACGATCGATATTATGAGTTTTTGTGTTTTGATGTACCGAAGGTAGTTCGGAGTCCCGGATATGATCACGGACATGACGAGGAGTCTCGAAATGGTCGAGATGTAAAGATCGATATATTGGACGACTATGTTCGGACACCGGAAGTTTTTCGGGAGGTTTCGGACATATACCGGAGTACCGGGGGGTTACCGGAACCCCCCGGGGAGTGTAATGAGCCTGTTGGGCCTTAGTGGAGAAGAGGAGGGGCGGCCAGGGCAGGCCGCGCGCCCCTCCCCCTCTAGTCTGTATTGGACAAGGAGGGGGGCGGCGCCCCCCTTTCCTTCCTCCTCTCTCCTTCCCTTCCCCCTTCTCCTACTCCTACTAGGAAAGAAAGGAGTCCTACTCCTGGTGGGAGTAGGACTCCCCCCTTGGCACGCCCTCCTCCTTGGCCGGCCGCCTCCCCCTAGCTCCTTTATATATGGGGGCAGGGGGCACCCCAAAGCACAACAATTGATCATTGATCTCTTAGCCATGTGCGGTGCCCCCCTCCACCATAATCCACCTCGGTCATATCGTAGCGGTGCTTAGGCGAAGCCCTGCGTCGGTAACCGTCACCACACCGTCGTGTTGATGATGCTCTTCCCGGAAGCTCTACTGGATCGTGAGTTCGCGGGATGTCACCGAGCTGAACGTGTGCTGAACGCGGAGGTGCCATACGTTCGGTACTGAGGATCGGTCGATCGTGAAGACGTACGACTACATCAACCGCGTTGTCATAACGCTTCCGCTTACGGTCTACGAGGGTACGTAGACGACACTCCCCCCTCTCGTTGCTATGCATCACCATGATCTTTTGTGTGCGTAGGGATTTTTTTTTAAATTACTACGTTCCCCAACACTCTAGTGATGGCTGTGCGGAGTAGGAGAACAGAGAAGAGGAGATTGTTGCTCGGGCAAGGAGAGGAGCGAATATGAACGAATGGGCCCTAGTGATCAGTCTGACGTGACTTGATATCCACCCTAGATTTGAGCCGGATATGGGGAGTGTTGGTCAATCCGGGCGTTTGGGCCATAAATGGGGTGCACGGTTGGGTGGCAATTTTTTGTCCCGACAGCTCGTCTGGGCAGATGGGGGGGGGTCCAGTTGTAGATTCTCTCACCGGTTTAGTTTCATCTCACCGCCCATCACCCCTCTCCATGTTCGTTTTTCCTCCCTCCCATTAAAAACCAAATTGATTCGCCTGGCCCTCCTTGTTTTTTCATGCATGCTTTGACAGGTGCCGATATAATTTAATCACCTAACTTTGGTAATTAAGAATTTAGAATCACATCATATATGTGAGATCACCTTCCTAAAAGACGCATATAAGATATTTTTCAGTAACATTCTAAAACAAAATATCCCTCAATAACAAATTAATTATCCCACACACTACGCCATTTATTATCTATCATTATCTCTACTATTGAATCACAACCACAACTTTCTTAATGTAACAAAAGTCACTTATTTTTTTATCTGACCAAATTAGAACAAAAGTTTCCCATCTCACTACTTACGAAATTACAACAGAAATCCAAATTTCTGATTCAATTCATAAGTCTATGCAGCAGTGAGCAGAGGGAATCCGACGACGAAAAATGGCACCTCCCCGCTTTCATTCTCATCTTATGATCCCTAGATACAAAAAAGCTGGACAAAACCGACAATAAACAACTGTGATCAAACACAGAGGATCAAGGAAAACATATCTAGCACTCACAAAACCCTAAGATGTGTTCCGTAGTAATAATCTCAAATGATGGAAAACGGAGGAAATTTATAAGATCGGTATATAATTTGAAAACATGGGATATTTACAAGATATAGTATATAGTTTGAAAACAGGGGATATTACAAGATATTGTAAACGACATAAAGCAGCAGCAGTCGCTCCAACAGCAAGGTTCTAAAAAAGGGTTTCCCACGGTTGATCAATGTGTACTCACTGAATAAATATTGAGCAAAGGGAACCTTTTCTCCATGTTCTGCAAACTATGCTCCTGATGCACGAGAATCTAAAGTAAGATGGTACTCCAGTTTCTCATAAACATCTTCAAAGAAGTGAGTTGAAACTGGGTGTGTTCTTACTTCAACGCTAATCATAGGGCAATCTCCAAAGTATCTTGCCAATAGGCTTGAATCAACAGTTGCAAACATGAAGTTAAAGCAACAAGAAATAAATTGACAGATCTCATAATAATCGGTCCAACAAGAAAATGAAAATATGAAAAGAAAAGAAATAATATATAAGAGAATGGACACTACACGAGAATCACTTTCAGTTTTTTTTTCCTGATTGATTAGAGCGTTTTCAACAAGACTCTTAAGTACAATCAGCAAAAATTCGCTCTGAAAGGGGCAAATCAGGATTAACCATGTGCTTCATCTATCATATAGGGAGAAACAAGACACTTCATATCACATAAAGAATAAACATACACAAGCAAGTACATACCAAAATAGTGCGTTCATGTACTTCATCTACTACAACATGAGTAACATCACTTAGGTCTTTGTTTCCCTGAAATGTGTGAAGTGTGTAAGAAAGAATACTCAACAACTATTAAGAAATGGCAGAAAGGAAAAACATAAAGAAAAAACAGTAGTATTATTTTTAAGTAGCTGAAACTTAAAGCCTCAAATATAGGATCCACACAGCCCAAATTAAAAACAGAACTATATAAGTAGAACATGTTATCATGTTAGTTTGGCACACAGTCGAAACATTTCATAAAGACACAATAATGATAGATATGAGGGCAGTACTTCCAGAAAACTTTCTCAGAAGGATGCAAATTCTACAGAACAGAAGCTCATATACAAGAATTATCCTAAAGGTAGAAAAGTTTAAATGGTGTAAGCAAGTGCTACAACAAGGAACTAAATCTGTAGGCGAAGGTACCTACCACACAACTGAGGGAGGATGACGCCCAGCTGCTGCAACATACTCTACATCAATGGAGTACCAACTGCAGATTGGAGATAACAGATCATGGCATTTCTGTATGTTAGGAAACTCAAATAAGATAACGTATAAAAATTATTTCTGTATACTGCCAATCAGCTTCACATAAAACCTAACAAACTTCTAAGGCATTGTTAGCATTACTGCAGAATTTTGGGGCTTAAATATAACAGATAACAATTTATGTGCAGAGCACCATGCCCAAGCTGCACAATACATCGGAATCTTTGGGCCACGTCATGCACAAAACAAACATGAATTAGTTGAGTTTGCTATAGTAAGTAACTACAAAGTGGTTCCCTTGTACTTATACAACCTAAGAGTGGAATGATAATGCTCTTTGTACAGTCATGCAGCACCTAGAACACAGCAAACGAAGGAACTCACCTGAAATTTGTGACACGAATAGAGCGAATGCCAGCATCTTCAGCTGCCCTACACACCATCGGAACGACATCTGAAACCTCCAGAAGATCAACACACGACATAATTCTTAATTCAGACGTTATAGGCGTGTATTCGTGAAGATCCTAGATATCATATAACAATAGAAACCAACACCGTTAAAGGGGAGTTGTGGATATTAAATGAAAGACAAGTGCATGTAGAGAAATCAACATGACATAACTATGGAAGCTAGTGTCATGTTCATCAGGAAATCAAGCAGGGGCTCCAGGTAATCATGTTGCGGAACAAAAAATGAAGACAAGTGACTGTAGAGAAACTGCTATTCAATATCAGAGCCCACACTACAACATTATGTGTATTATGGTCATGTAATGTTGGCTCGGGGCATTCAAATAATCCATTTGTTCAACATCATGCTCGCTGATGAGAATCCTTATGGAAACTCCTACATCTCAAAACAAAATGTTAATTTCAGGAGGAGAAATGACACCAGTAAGTTTCAGGTATTGTCATAGGCATGGTTAGGCATTCCCTCGAAATGACTATCTGTACTCGACAATGGAGTATTAACATATTGAGAATTGCATTATCTGTTTCATACATGCAGGTAGCATGCAACAACTCTAATTTTGCAAACATTTTGCAAACAAATGACCAACCATCTTCTTTACCTATTTTGGAGAGTTAGTTCCTTCTATTAGGACACTTGAGTCCACATCAATTAACTTGAGTTCATAAATATGTTACATACACTTGTATATGTACCAACAGTTAGTCTACAAACAGGTATTTCTAACTATTTATCATTAATTTGGGTAAAAAACATAACCATTAGTTGCCTTGCATGGAGTTGCACGCCAGGATCCCATTTCAACAACAACAAAATAAACTTCTACGCAGACCCTGAAGCAAAAACAGACCAAATATTGAAGAACTAAATGGGAGAACAATTGACATTGACACTACATAATAAATTTTGCATAGGAGTTTAGGTGATATCTAATATATTTTTCTTCCAATCTGCACAAACACTTACAACAAAAGTACTCCTATCATATAGCAATACAGACATGCATGTAGCCCGCTAATTTGTAACCAATTATGTGTATTATGTAGCATATAGTTCATGGGCAAACCGGAAAGCAATCTGGTGCAATAGAAGATAGTAGATGTACAAATCAACAGGAAAACCGATAATTTGTATGTTAAGTGAAATAATTAAGACACAAATCATCCTAGAGATAAGTTACATTTTTTAATAACATACTCTATCAAAGTCGACCACATTGTTTCTGTTCATTCCAATGAACTTTTCCATTATCTTCCTTGAATCACTCTATGAAGATATTAGGCCAAGACCTTCGACATTTGGAAAGAGATTCTCCTTCTTATGCATTTATCTTGTTAGTGTACTCACAGACGAAGGGATGGACAAAATGCAACACTGGCAAAAATAGACGGAAAACACTCACCACAATAATTTACCAATATACTTCATCAGAGAACAACATGACAACGTGCTCCAATTCGGGACAGTCACACGAGGGAAGTATTGGGCAAGAGACAACACGTTGAATCCTGCAAACAAATAAACAATTACCAGATTTCATAAAAAGAGTAAACAAAGTCATATCTAATAAAGAACCCATAAAAGACACCTGGAAGAGTTATCTGTGCTACTACAATGGTGAATGTATCTGAATATGGTTGCTCAGTTTACAATAGCGCATAGTGATAATGAAAAATTACTTTGTTCGGTTCTGTACCAATAAATGCAACAACTAATAGAAAATCCCGTTGGACGTTTCTGAAGGAAATATGCCCTAGAGGCAATAATGAAGTTGTTATTTTATATTTCCTTATATCATGATAAATATCTATTATTCATGCTATAATTGTATTAACCGGAAACTTGATACATGTGTGGATACATACACAAAACACAGTGTCCCTAGTAAGCCTCTACTAGACTAGCTCATTAATCAAAGATGGTTAAGTTTCCTAACCATAGACATAAGTTTTCATTTGATGAACGGGATCACATCATTAGGAGAATGATGTGATGGACAAGACCCATCCGTTAGCTTAGCATAATGATCGTTAAGTTTTATTGCTATTGCTTTCTTCATGACTTGTACATATTCCTTTGACTATGCGATTATGCAACTCCCGAATACCGGAGGAATGCCTTGTGTGCTATCAACCGTCACAATGTAACTGGGTGATTATAAAGATGCTCTACAGGTATCTCCGAAGGTGTTTGTTGGGTTGGCATAGATCGAGATTAGGATTTGTCACTCGGAGTATCGGAGAGGTATCTCTGGGCCCTCTCGGTAATGCACATCATGATAAGCCTTGCAAGCAATGTCACTAATGAGTTAGTTGCGAGATGATGCACTACGGAATGAGTACAAAGAGACTTGCCGGTAACGAGATTGAACTAGGTATGAAGATACCGACGATCGAATCTCGGGCAAGTAACATACCGATGACAAAGAGAATGGTGTATGTTGTCATTAAGGTTTGACCGATAAAGATCTTCGCGGAATATGTAGGAACCAATATGAGCATCCAGGTTCCGCTATTAGTTATTGACCGGAGAGGTGTCTCGGTCATGTCTACATAGTTCTCGAACCCATAGGGTCCGCACGCTTAACGTTCGATGACGATTTGTATTATATGAGTTATGTGATTTGGTGACCGAATGTTGTTCGGAGTCCCGGATGAGATCACGGACATGACGAGGAGTCTCGAAATGGTCGAGAGGTAAAGATTGATATATTGGATGATAGTATTAGGACACCAGTAGTGTTTCGGAATGTATCAGGAACATATCGGAGTACC
>NC_057802.1:397749363-397774669 GCF_018294505.1 Triticum aestivum
ACCAGCCCACATTGGGGTGGCGCGCCCCCCACAAGGGAGGAATCCGAATTGGACTAGGGGAGGGGGCGGTGCCCCCCTTTCCTTCTCCCTCTCTCTCTCTCTCTCCTTTCCCCTTTCCCCTCCGGTAAAAAGAAGGGGGCGAATCTACTAGGAGCCCAAGTAGGACTCCTCCTACTTGGGGCGCACCTAGGGCCGGCCTCCTCCCCTCTCCCTCCTTTATATATGGGGGTGGGGGCGCCTCTAACACAGATCAATTGTTCCAAGCCGTGTGCGGCACCCCCCTCCACAGTTTACGCCTCCGTTCAATTGTGGCACCCCGGCTCAGAGAAACCGGAACGCCCCGTATTCCAGCCCAGAGACCGAGGAGAAGTCTTCTGGAATACGGCACTGCTTAGCATAGAACAAACAGCTTTCTATTATTACACGAATATGAATACAAGGTCTCTGATATTACAATGAATAACATCAGCACGGCGACACTACACCATCCTCAGTTGCTCTATGCAAGCAGCAGAAAAACTCGAAGCAGCGGAAAAACTACTGGCAACGGAACAACGACGATGGTAGTGAACTCCACTCCGCAGGGACTCTGGCTGGAACGCTTATCCTAGCTCGCATGAACGGAAACCACGACAAGCAAGCAATCAAATCCGACATGACCTGCAAACTAGCATGACACGCCAGGTCAGTACATTGAATGTACTTGCAAGCTCACAATAACCAGAAGCATTCAAGACAAACAATAGCATGGCAATTACAGGTTAAGCGGGAATTATCATGAGATCATCAGGATAGCATGGCATGAACAACATGAACATGATACAGCTAGAACAATTTGAGCATGCCATGAACATATCAATCTGACGATACTAGCATGAAACATGATGACACTATATGCACCACTTATTCTGCTCGGGATACTTCGTAACGATCCCATGCATCACTTACCAACCTCGGACATCACACGATGATCTCAGGATCAAATCAAGCTTGGTATAAACAATACCGTAGTAATCATTAACTGACCACAAGGAGCTTGATCTTTACCCATGATTCTCACACAACATCACGAATATCCAACAACTCGGTATCCTCGATACCACGGTGATCATTCACGGATCACAAATGGAACCACTCTGGGTTCAACGGGCTACCTTGTAACCAAACGGTGATCTTCCCGGCGATCACAACCATGACCAACACTTGGTCTCAAACGGTGATCTTTCCGGCGATCACAACCAACTTATCTCATCATCGAACCGGGGTTATCATTAATCAAGTTACTATTAATACTGTTGACCCATAGTGTGACCGACCCGAACTGGGCCCTTATCCGCGGGCGCGGCTATCGATAGATTTAATATACACTCTGCAGATGTTAGTACATGGTACCCACACCACGGAACCCATGGCCTCGCACTCCCATTCGGGTGGACCAACGGAGTTCCGACAAAACCGATCTACTGCCATGACACTCTCCCGGCCACTCCGACTCACTCCCCACTGGGCTAGTCCTGGGTGGCCCCGTGTCTACCAAAGACACCAACGACCACCGTAGTGGCCAAAACAATAAACCGTCCCAAACAGGGACATGTCCACATAACAAAAACAATGGGCACACAAGGCTTATGTCCGCCTACCTGATCAGGGTAGCGCGCGCCCATAAACTTCCCTCGTTGGAGGCACCGGCGAGAGGCATGACAATAGACCCAGTTAGGACCTTCCCATAAAGGTAAGTGTGGTTGCACTGGTCAGCTCGATATGGTGGCACCATGACTCAGCCAACAGTTGTTCAAGTTCAATTTAATCCGGTTAAACTTGAATGCAATATGCTGAGCCATGATAAAATAACATGATGCAATTACGATGCATGAGTATGATAACAACATAAGCATGAGATTACAGCATAACTATCCACCATATCAACAATGATTCATATCCAACTGAGCATGGCATAATGATGAGCATGAATATTACAAGTACAACACTACTCATAGCATAACATGACCCTTATCATCAACATTAAGTACTATGCAAGAACACATCAATAACATAACCGAGTAAACACTTAACCAACTAACAACAAGGAACGAAGCATTTTAACGATACTCGGTAACCGACGTTAGTCATGCACCGAACAACATGACCAACCCAACAGGTACTATTATCAAGCATGGCAATAGAAAGTAATACTAGCAAATAAGTCATGATGACAGAGTGCAAGAAAGCAACGCATGACGACAACCACCGATCCATAAGCATAAAAGAAATAACGACAAAAGTAGGAAAACAAGCATACAGTTAATAAAGATTCAAGTTGAAAGACATTGCTACTACATGGCTATCATGCAAATGGTGGTTGTGGCTTGCCTGGGGATGAAGAAATCACCGGGAAGAGGTGCGGTGAAGCCGCGGAAAGAATCGCCGGAAACAGTTTTCTCTCGGAGGGGCTGCTTACGGCCAAGGGCAAAAAGGTCATTTTCAGAATGTTACCACATGGTGAAAATGATACCAACAGAGCGGGCTCGAGGAGATGAAGATGTGGGCTTTGGATTCACCTCATTTGGAGTTGTGAGTAAAAAGATATGAAGTGTTTTCTGCCAGGGATCTATCTGTAATGAAAATATTTTCAAACAGGGCCTGGACAGAAAAACAAAAAGCGTATTAGAAGGAAATACGTTTTCTGAAAGTGAAAACGCATTTTGGGCTGAACTATAGGAGGAATATGCTTTCGATAAGCGAAGACGTAATCCAGCGGATTACGCCTCCAATTATCCAGCGTGGCAAAGGCGGGGCCGGCGTACCGAGCCACTGACGCGTGGGGCCGCGGGGTTCACGCACGGTCAACTCCCCCCTCCCGCTCCTCCTTCTTCTTTCCCCGACGCAGCGCGCAGGGCATAGGAGAGGTCGCCGGCGCCTGCGCTCGCCCGGCCGACTCCGGCCATCCCTCGGGCCGTGCAACACACGGACGAGCTCGGGGAGACGAACCGCACCCGACTGAGGGATCTGCCCACGCCGGAGAATAGCGGAGCAGACCGAACAGGGAGCCGCGGCGGAGGAGAGCTTCGGCCTCCGGGGAGTTCGTGGCAAACAACCACGGGAGGAGGAGGAGAGGTGTTGGGGTGGCTCCGGGTGAGGATGGAGGTCTCTGGTGGTGGAGAGAGGGAGGGAGGAGCTCGGCGTTGAGCGAATTTAGGCTGAGGCCGAGGCCGGCATGGCGGCCATGGGGGAGGAAAGGGAGGCGCTCGAGCTCCGGGGAGGCTTCTAGGATGCGGGGGAGGCCAGTGGTGAGGAGAAACGGGGATGGGGTGGCCTTATATAGGCAGGGGAGGGGTGTGTCGCGCTGTCGTCGCCGCGGACCCGTGGCTGGCGCCGCGGATGCGTGTGCGCGTGCATGAGCTCGCAGGCAGGCGACGAAGGAGGCATAGGGGAGAGCTCACGGGGAGGAGGAGGCCAAAGGAGCGCAGGGAGGAAGAGACGAGGAGGAAGACGACGGTCGGCGCACCATGCTCCCGTGGGAGTCGGCGAGCATCGGTTAGGAAACGGACGGAGGGGAGAGGGGTCCAGGGGAACGGCGACAACGAGAGGAAGACAATGGACATGGTCACGCGCGCGGAGACGACGAGATGGGAAGGGGCCGGAGCTAGAAGACGTCCTGGGCGTGGCCAACGCCTGCAGAGCGCGCGCATGGCATGCCAAAACTCGTGATCACCGCGTGCACTGGTGCACACAGTGCCACACGGCCGGCCAAATGATATCTAGGGGTTTGTCCTTCCTGGGGAGGTTGCAACTGCGGTGGTAGTTTGGTTAAAAGCGCTCTGGTTAAATGGTAAGCCACCTCTGAAGTTTACTGCAGTAAACTTGGTCGAGAGCTGCTGATCAACAGGAAAGGGATTGGAGCCGGAGAGTTTGTCTACGAGGTTTAGGGTAAGAAGGACTTTCATCCTGGTAACTTTGAGAAGATTTGGACCAAGGTTTAATATAGTTGCTTCACAACTGCATATTTAGTCCAGAATCAAGATCATGATGGTGCACTCACATGGAGTGTTAAATTGAGCTCAAATTTGGCAAGGCTTAGTGATTTGGTCATAGTAAGAAGCTTTAACAATTTCATACCAATTGGATTGACCAAAATGGTACTTCCTTCACAGCTATCTTCACTGACCAGAATCTTGCAAGAATTTTGGAGAAATGTTGGCCAGGTGAAATGGTGCCAAATTTGGTGGAGATATGTTATTGGGGTAGAAGCAGAATCTGGTAATTTATCAGGATTTTTGAAGCAATATAAAATGCACTTGCTTCACAACCTGAAAATATTGCCAGAATCAAAGATTTGGTCCTGTGCTCACATAGATGATTGGATGGGGCTGAAGATGGGTGGAGGGTAATAATATGAGCACATGAAGAGGCATGCAAAAATTGCAACTCATTTGGATAACCCTAGCTAGTACTTCCTTCACAGTGGCTTCTATTTGACAGAAAATTTGAAAAATCACTGAGGAAGATTGGCTAGGAAAATAAAGTTGACTTTTGGCATGTGGCAATGATTTGGACATAAAAGATTGCCCAACAAGTTTGGAAGCAAACAAGATGAGATAAATGACACTTCCTTCACAAAGTGCCACTCTGGACAGAAATGAAGAATAATTATGGGGGAATTATTCTGGAGCTAGGACAGGAAAGTTCGGGCATATTTGAGCAACATATGACCCAAGAGAATTATGATAATTATTTGGGAATTTTTGGATGGACAAACATATAGGTTTCACAACCTAGGGCAGACAAGGTTATTCCTTTAATAGAAAAAGGAATATTCCCTAGAAAAAGATTTTAGGGTTTGGTCAAGCAGTGGAGTGACATGATCTTGGCAAGGTTTTGAGAATGATGAGCCACTTGGGAGGGGGAATGAGGATGATTTCCCAGGTGACAAGGCCACAGAACCACTCCAAAAAGAAAAACAGAGCAAAAACCAATTAAATTAAAAGAAAAAGAAAAGGGCCAAAAACCAGGCTGTTACAAACCTTCCCCCCTTAAAGAAATCTCGTCCTCGAGATTTGGTTGCTCAGGGAACAAGTATGACTCTAGGACACCGTTTCCAACTCAGGTATCCTTTTTCCTTTAGTTATTGTTCCCCCAAGAATTACAGATGATTAACTTACCTTGCTCTAGGGTGGCTTGCTTCACCTTTCCCCAAATTCCGACGGGTCTTTGCTCATATACCAATTCCTGTTTACTAGCGTTGATTTTCTCATATCTGCGGTGATATCCAATGGATCTGAGCATAAATTTTCTTTTGGTCATGAAAACCTTTTTACTTCGGTCATGGGGTTGCTTCAAAACAAGGGACATTTACATTTATGCCCCTAATTTGCGCCCACTCTCAGATTTACCCCTAATTTCAAAGCCTGCTCAAATTTGCCCCTCCGCCGTTAGGTGCACTTACAGAAATGCCCTTCTGTGCCGTTACCGTCCGGTCAAAGCTGGTCAAAGCTGGTCAAAGGGCTTTGACCGTCCTGAAAAAAATAGCAAAAAAATTTAAAAAATCTAAAAATTTGTGGGATCAAAGGTACTCAGGTTCGCAAGGTGCGTGCAATTTTTCGTGCTGTTTGGGCATCCCAGGAGCTCGTGTCAAAGGAAAAACAATAAATATGTAAGCATGTGAACAGTAAATTCAAAAAAATAGCAAGAAAATTCAAAAAATATGAAATTTTTTGGCATCAAAGAGGCTTGGGTCTGCAAGCTGCGTGAAATTTTTTGTTGTGTTTGGACATTGGAGGGGCTTGTGGAGAAAAAAACAAAATTTGGCTTGGGAAAAAATGACTATTTTGTTTTTTCTTGCTAGAGCTCCTTGCATGTCATTTGATCACAAAAACTTGCAAGCACCTTGTGCACCCAAGCCTCTTTGATGCCAAAAAATTTCATATTTTTCTAATTTTCTTGCTATTTTATTTCAAATTTACTGTTCACAAGCGTGCAGATTAACTGTTTTTCCTCGCCACGAGCTCCTGGAATGTCCAAGTAGCACAAAAATTTGCACACACCTTGCGCACATGAGTATCTTCGATCTCACAAAATTTTAGATTTTTTAGATTTTTTTTCCTATTTTTTCAGGATGGTCAAAGCTGTTTGACCAGATGGTAACGGCGTAGAAGGGCATTTCTGTAAGGGCACCTAATGGAGGAAGGGAAAATTTGAGCAGGCTTTCAAATTAGGGGTATATCTGATTAGGTGGTTCAAGTTAGGGACATAAATGCAAATGGCCCTTCAAATAAATGCAGGCCTTCTGGTTTCAATAAATGATGAGAATTAATCATGGCCATTTTCTGACGGAATTTGACTGCTCATAAGTGGTACTGATTTATTTTTGATTTATTCCTTTGGCTCGAGCAATGAGATATGTACCAAAGATTCGACTGCCTTTTGTCGTGAGCAATATAACGGGGCATGGAGTTATAGCTGAGTCATACCTCAAATATTTACATCTTGAGACTGGCCCGACAGGGGGCCGACGGACAATTGCTTTTCCTGACAGACTGACCATGTACTTGTTTCCGTTGGTGAGTATACCGGGTCTGAGTTGATTGTTCAGATTTTGACTCTCCCATGTTGTCGATATACCAAGATGTGGTAATAAGCTGTGCGACGCTTTATACTGTCGCTGAAGTCAAACTACAGAGTTTGCAAAAAGGAAATCTTGGATCTGACAGAACAGACTTGGATATTCCGCACTAACCATTTTGTAAAGCAGGTCAGCGGGATATGAAGTCCTTGTAGAGCAAAGTAATCCACTGAGGGTATGCCTTTGTGGCTCCATATGTAATCTGGCCACTAACTGACTTGGGTATCCGGACCCTGATGGTGATGCAAAAATCATCATACCGTTGCTATCAGTCTCATCCTTTTGATGGTCATGATTTTCTTTGCCAGGATATCTTACTGAAATAAGTTGGCCACATATATCCTTGATTCTTCGTATGACCATGGTCGTGGCTAGTGCAATATTTTTGTCATTACTCCTGGTGCTTGGGTTCCACACGTATATGACATATACTCGGGGCTTGTAGCCGTACAGATCTCTTTGTTGAGGCCAATCGTACAAGAAGGTGACAATGTTTTAGGACATCTCCTTGTCAGATGCGGGAATATTGGCCTTGGTGGCCACTGTCAGGACTGTTGATTCTGTGATGTCTTATCCAGATCTTGCAGATCCTTGTATTTTATGAGATGTATCTCTGCTTATCTTCATTTGCATGATTCATGAGGCTGTGGGATCCATACTTTCCTTAGGTATATCTGTTGGATCCTTGTTGTACCTTGTATGAGTGACTGATATTATTGGGGATACATGCTCACCATATATAAGAATCATATACAACCAAACACTTGATTCTTGAGGTAGGCATATGTTTTGACTGATTCGTGCTTCTGACCAAAAATATTGCGGATCTGACTCTTGAGATGTACTGCCATATATTGTCAACTCACCGCATAATCTCTGAGGACGGTGCAATATTGTGGTACTGACGCGAACTAATTGGCTTACAAGAGAAGTCATCCGAGTAGCTTGTGGAGGAAAACTTGTTTACTTCTGTTCAAATCTTTTGTCTAGGTATTGTGTCGAAGAAGGCTCTATAGCTTATACACGAAGCTTGGTCTGATTATTGTGCTGGAGAAGCCTGAGTTCCGTACTTGAGAAGCTTCTCCTCAGGTTTATTTGTTGAGAAAACTTCATTTCCGTCTATCAGAAGCTTTTACCGGGGTATCTTGCTGAGAAAGACTGGATATCTTGGACCGGACATTGTTCACATATCATGCTGAGGAAATTTGTGGAGCCTTGCATCATAAATTTCTTCCGATAGCGTGTGGAAGAAGACTGAGTTTCTCATATTCAAAACTTCATACTATGATATGCAGACTGAAATCTACACACATGCCCATAATATTCGGTGGCTGATTATTTGCATGAGAAAATTTGTTTGACTGTCTTCCTTGAGCATATCACATTCTGACTTTATTTCGGATGATAACATATCTCAAGCATCATGCATTGCTGAGCCAAAATTTTGTATATGATCCATACCTATGACTGAAAAATATAATGTAGATCTTGTACCTGACTTGTCTTGCTGCTGACTTGATTGTTACTGTTGTGAGGGTTTTGTACTGATGTAGACTTGAGTTATCAGTACTGTTGTGAGGAGTGCACACTAATGCAAAATTGATTATCAGCCTCAAAATCAGATATTCCCCATTTTACCGCAGACGACTGAGAATTCCATTCTGTTTAGTTGATTTTCCAAATATTTGAACTCCTTGCTGATTCTTCGGGTCCGGTGTCGGTTGATGAGCAACTCTTTATAGGGGGGAAATAATGTAACACCGGGGCCCAAAAAGAAAGAAGCAAAAGAAAACTCAACTAAACAAAAGCACACAACAACAATCAATTCACACACAATCAATGTCACATATTACTGCTAGTCACACAATATGCATGCCTACTTAAGCACACAAATCTCGCAGGATCTCCGGTTCTATGATCTAACATGCTGTGACGGTGTGCACGAGGACGAATAAATGTGTGGAAGAATTGGTGTAAACATCACTACACCAAGTGCTAGCTTAGCCAGGTAGCAATACTGGACTAGCTCGGAGGCGAGGATGCACTCAGTAATCATGTAGTGGGACACGAAGGTCGCAACCGCATTATTATCAAGCGGACGGAAAAAATTCATACTCGTCCAAGGAATAGGATAGCGGGGAAAACTGAGTCTGCTGGCATTGCCCTTTCTTGATGACTAAGACCATTAATGGTTGCCAACACGACAAAATAAAAGAGCGATTCGGGATAGAAGCATGTCCATCACTGGAACGATAGGTGGGGCTGAAAAGAGGATATCAGTGAGATACCTGAGCACCATTCTTGCAAACAGTGTCGGGATCACTTGGCATCACTCCACTGGGACAGAAATGACACCAAACACCGAAGAATAGGAAAGAAAAGAAAACTGGAGAAATGCAATGGCTGAGCTGTAGTGGATCCGAACCGAAGCCAGCTACACTCACGAGATAAACCATTAGCAACAACTACTAAGGCTATATGCATGCTATGCAACAAACAAATGCAGCAACCAAATGCAATAAACAAGACAGACTTTAAACTAACGATTACTACCGATTTCTACCGCTCGCGCTGACTAGGGCGTCCTACAGCTAGACCTGCTCTGATACCAAGCGCTGTGGCACCCCGGCTCAGAGAAACCGGAACGCCCCGTATTCCAGCCCAGAGATCGAGGAGAAGTCTTCTGGAATACGACACTACTTTGCATAGAACAAACTAGCTTTCTATTATTACATGAATATGAATACAAGGTCTCCGATATTACAATGAATAACATCGGCACGGCGACACTACGCCATCCTCAGTTGCTCTATGCAAGCAGCAGAACAACTCGAAGCAGCGGAAAAACTACTGGCAGCGGAACAACAACGATGGTGGTGAACTCCACTCCGCAGGGACTCTGGCTGGAACGCTTATCCTAGCTCGCATGAACGGAAACCACGACAAGCAAGCAATCAAATCCGGCATGACCTGCAAACTGGCATGACACGCCAGGTCAGTACATTGAATGTACTTGCAAGCTCACAATAACCAGAAGCATTCAAGACAAACAATAGCATGGCAATTAGAGGTTAAGCAGGAATTATCGTGAGATCATCAGGATAGCATGGCATGAACAACATGAACATGATACAGCTAGAACAATATGAGCATGGCATGAACATATCAATCTGACGATACTAGCATGCAACATGATGACACTATATGCACCACTTATTCTGCTCGGGTTACTTCGTAACCATCACATGCATCACTTACCAACCTCGGACATCACACAATCATCTCAGGATCAAATCAAGGTTGGTATAAGCAATACCGTAGTAATCATTAACTGACCACAAGGAGCTTGATCTTTACCCATGATTCTCGCATAACATCACGAATATCCAACAACTCGGTATCCTCGATACCACGGTGATCATTCACGGATCACAAACGGAACCACTCTGGGTTCAATGGGCTACCTCGTAACCAAACGGTGATCTTTCCGGCGATCACAACCATGACCAACACTTGGTCTCAAACGGTGATCTTTCCGGCGATCACAACCAACTTATCTCATCATCGAACTGGGATTGTCATTAATCAAGTTATTATTAATACTGTTGACCCATAGTGTGACCGACATGAACTGGACCCTTATCCGCGGGCGCGGCTATCGATAGATTAATATACACTCTGCAGAGGTTAGTACACGGTACCCACACCACGAAACCCGTGGCCTCGCACTCCCATTCGGGTGGACCAACGCGTTCCGACAAAACCGATCTACTGCCATGACACTCTCCCGGCCACTCCGACTCACTCCCCACTGGGCTAGTCCTCGGTGGCCCCGCGTCTACCAAAGACACCAACGACCACTGTCGTGGCCTAAACAATAAACCGTCCCAAACAGGGACATGTGCACATAACAACAACAACAGGCACACAAGGCTTATGTCCGCCTACCAGATCAGGGTAGCGCGCGCCCATAACCTTCCCTCGTTGGAGGCACCGGCGAGAGGCATGACAATAGACCCAGTTAGGACCTTCCCATAAAGGTAAGTGTGGTTGCACTGGTCAACTCGATATGGTGGCACCATGACTCAGCCAACAGTTGTTCAAGTTCAATTTAATCCGGTTAAACTTGAATGCAATATGCTGAGCCATGATAAAATAACATGATGCAATTACGATGCATGAGTATGATAACAACATAAGCATGAGAATATAGCATAACTATCCACCATGTCAACAATGATTCATATCCAACTGAGCATGGCATAATGATGAGCATGAATATTACAAGTACAACACTACTCATGGCATAACATGACCCTTATCATCAACATTAAGTAAACACTTAACCAACTAACAACAAGGAACAAAGCATTTTAACGATACTCGGTAACTGAGGTTAGTCATGCACCGAACAACATGACCAACCCAATAGGTACTATTATCAAGCATGGCAATATGAAAGTAATACTAGCAAATAAGTCATGATAACAGAGTGCAAGAAAGCAACGCATGACGGTAACCACCGATCCATCAGCATAACAGAAATAACGACAAAAGTAGCAAAACAAGCATACAGTTATTAAAGATTCAAGTTGAAAACCAATGCTACTGCATGGCTATCATGCAAATGGTGGTTGTGGCTTGCCTGGGGATGAAGAAATCATCGGGAAGAGGTGCAGTGAAGCCGCGGAAAGAATCGCCGGAAACAGTTTTCTCTCGGAGGGGCTGTTTACGGGCAAGGGCAAAAAGGTCATTTTCAGAATGTTACCACATGGTGAAAATGATACCAACAGAACGAGCCCTACGAGACGAACATGTGGGCTTTGGATTCACCTCATTTGGAGTTGTGAATAAAAAGATATGAAGTGTTTTCTGTGAGGGACCTATCTGTAATGGAAATATTTTCAAACAGGGCCTGGACAGAAAAATAAAAAGCGTATTAGAAGGAAATACGTTTTCTGAAAGTGAAAACGCATTTTGGGCTGAACTAGAGGAGGAATACGCTTTCGATAAGCGAAGACGTAATCCAGCGGATTACGCCTCCACTTATACAACGTGGCAAAGGCGGATGTCGGTGTCAAAACCGGCGGATCTCGGGTAGGGGGTCCCGAACTGTGCGTCTAAGGCGGATGGTAACAGGAGGCGGGGGACACGATGTTTACCCAGGTTCGGGCCCTCTCGATGGAGGTAATACCCTACTTCCTGCTTGATTGATCTTGATGATATGAGTATTACAAGAGTTGATCTACCACGAGATTGTGGAGGCTAACCCCTAGAAGCTAGCCTATGGTATGATTGGTGTTGTCCTACGGACTAAACCCTCCGGTTTATATAGACACCAGAGGGGGCTAGGGTTACACAGAGTCGGTTACAAGGGAGGAGATCTACATATCCGTATTGCCAAGCTTGCCTTCCACGCCAAGGAGAGTCCCATCCGGACACGGGTCGAAGTCTTCAATCTTGTATCTTCATAGTCCAACAGTCCGGCCAAAGGATATAGTCCGGCTGTCCGAGGACCCCCTAATCCAGGACTCCCTCAGTAGCCCCTGAACCAGGCTTCAATGACGATGAGTCCGGCGCGCAGATTGTCTTCGGCATTGCAAGGCGGGTTCCTTCTCCGAATACTCCATAGAAGATTTTGAACACGAGGATAGTGTCTGGCTCTGCAAAACAAATTCCACATACCACCGTAGAGAGAATAATATTTCCACAAATCTAATCTGCTGACAGCTTTTCATAACATGACGTAATGCCGTGGTCTGGTCATGACGAACCGTTTTACCCGTGCCTGCCACTTCACATGTTGCGAGGCGGTTTTATTGGCACGTCCTGTCGAAGCAGAGATCGTGTCCCTCTTTTCACGGGATTCTCATCAATACGGGTGTGGGTAACCCAATCGTGCATGTTGGTATGACTCCTCGATTTTAGGCAGGATCCAAACGGCCACGCGGAGGACGCTTGATATTCACCCTCTTTATAAAGGGGCCAAGGCATGTCCTTTTGTTCTCGCACTCAATCGAATCCTTCCCCCACCTTGAGTTCCAACACCCAAGGCTCAGGCTAGGCGCTTCGGACCTTCAGTCATGTCCGGATCCAACCTTCAAGGTCGGTGGATGCCCTCCTCTATCAAAGAGGAGGACATCAAGAAGCTAAGAGAAACCAGGTATCTGACCGCCGAAATTTCACACAGGCTGCCTTCTCGAGGGCAGGTCATCCCCACTCCCAAACCCAATGAGAGTGTCGTATTTATTTCCCACTTCCTCCGAGGGCTAGGCTTTAGTCTTGATCCCTTTGTCAGAGGGCTTATGTTCTACTACGGGCTCGATTTCCATGATCTGGCTCCGGATTCCAACCTCCACATCTCGTCGTTCATCGTCGTGTGTGAAGCCTTCCTCCGCATCACCCCACACTTTGTCTTATGGCTCAAGACCTTCAATGTGAAGCCGAAGATGATTGAGGGGCGACACGCAGAGTGCGGAGGCGCCATAATAAACAAAGGCGCCGATGCTCCATGGCCAAAGGGTTCCTTCCCGGAGACATCCAAGTTATGGCAGCGGGAGTGGTTTTACGTCACCGCTCCTCGAAGCACTAAGTGGGTAGCTGCCCCTGCCTTCCGTCCGGGCCCCCCGCCACAATTGGCATCATGGGTCAACAAAGTGCTGGACTGGGCGCCAGCTAATGATGTGCCAACGTTGCAGAGCCGCATCCGAGATCTCTTCAAGGGAGATGTCGGCCTTGTCAAGGTAATGCAAGTCATCCTTGTTCGTCGGGTCCTGCCATGCCAACGTCGACCTCTCCGTATGTGGGAGTTCAACCCGGAAGGACCGCGAACTATTCAGCAATTCTTCGGCGCGACGCTCGAAGAGATGTATGGATTGTTCTTCGGATCACGAATAAAGTGTCCAGACACCACCGAGGATGCGGGTCTGAACTGCAATCGTCCGGACACCCAAGTAACTCCGCGGCCGAACACGTTGTCTCTTAATTTACCACAACATCATTCTGAAAAGTCGCCTTTTGAACAGGGCTGGATAAAAAAGGCAAAGATGATAAGGTGTTCGGCCCCCCTTCCCGAAGGCTCACCGGATCCTGTACTAGCCAGGATGCTTGAGCTTGCGCCTTATCAAGCGCCATCAGGGGAAGATAAAGGGAGGAACAAAGAAGCCGAAAGTGAGCCTCACTCGTTATTCATCCAAACCGGGGGAATTAGTGCCTCCACGAAGGAGGATAACCGGGGAGAAGAATCTAAAATTCCCTCTCCTCAAGGAAGGAAGAGGGCCGCCTCTGAAGACTTGGAAACAATGGTTTCCAAACAAGGGAAGAAATCTTTGTCAGGGGGCCCTACCCCGGAGGGTATCCTTACCGCACAGTGCCCGCAAGGGGATCAGCCCTCCACCGAGCTGTAAGTAAACAAAAGTACTTTGTAGTAAATATACCCTGCTTCATTTCTGAGAACAATAACTGAGACGTATGTCTTGTAGTTCGGATCGTAGCCCTTCTCGACAGAGTTCGTCTTCGGGGGATCTTCTTCCGGAGACGATGAAGAGCGAAACGCCTCCCCGTGCCTCCCCGCCTCGTGAAGCGGACGATCCTGAGGTGTCGTCACGGAGGGTTTCTCCTGATCCGCCAAGGCCAGAGGGTAACCCTTCGGCCACCCGAAGTCCAGAGTATTTGGCTCCTAAGGAGAGCAATAGAAAGAGTCCGGAACTGTCCGGTGCGCGACCAGACGCACTGATGAATCTTCTGGAGCAAGCGGCTATCTCAGAAGCGCATCGTACACTAATGGGTACGGTGGTTGAGAGGATTTCATCCGCCAAAAGCGGGTTGCATTAAGCTTTTATGAGTCTGCTGAGAGGCTTTGAGGTACGCAAAGTAATATATATTTTTTGATGGTACCGCACACGTTAGGTGTGCCTTATGCGGATAGTAGCCCCTGAGACTCTGGTTGCTATCGAAAAAGATGGCAAATAGAGGATCATAGTCCCAGGTAATAACCTGCTGCTTTCATGTGCAGGCGGCTGAGGGTCCGGTGGCTAGCCGGACTGGAGAGTTTGCCGAACTAAAGCGGCAACTTGATGCGGCAGATGCCGACATCGTGCTTGTGAACAAGCGGCTTGACGAGGCACAGGGTATGTATTCTCCTATGATCAACACATATTAAGAGGAGCATGATGCTAGTATCTGTAATATGTTGTGACTGCAGATGGAGATGTCGCCGTGGAGACCCTTCGGGCGGAACTTGCCCGAGCCAAGGAACAAGCCAGGAAGAGTGACGCGGCCGCCCTAAAGGCGGTCGAGGAGCTGCGAGCCGAACAGGCTGCGCATTGCCAGAGCAAAGAGAAAATAGCCAAGATAGCTGTTGAGCTGAAAGATGCCGCCGACCGTTATGGGCTTCTTAAAAAGGAAAACCAAACGAAGACGGCAGACCTGGAAAAAGCCACGTTAGCAGCCAAGGAAGTCCGCTCTAAAATCAGAGCGGCGAAGGAGGAGCTACGTCAAGCCAGAGATATCGCGGCTGGAAAGCCCTTTTTGTTGCGGACAAAGTTTGGAGATCCTAAGTATGCCCTTCTGGATCAATTATGGAGTTCTGCGGACGCGTACCTGGATTTGGCAGCAAGTGCTGCTGATGCGACTGAGTTTTTCGTAGATCAAAAAGATCGCGAAGTGGAAAAATTGTTCTGGTCGCAGTTCAATGCTCCGGCGCGTCTGCCGTTGTTAAATGAGCAAATGGCCGAGTGGGCCGAGCTCCATAGGTTGTCCGGGCTCGCCATGAGGTCTGTTGTGGATCATCTTTGGCCGGAAGGACCAGGGCCGAATAGTTATTTTGGCTTAGTGCAACGATTCCTTGGTGCTGTGCCGCATATCGATGCTGTGAAGAGGTCGGCGTGCATAGAGGGTGCGCGGATGGCTCTCGCCCGTGTCAAGACATACTGGGCAGAGATGGAGGCCACCGCTATTGCAACCCAGAGTTCGGCCGTAGGCCGGGTATCGGCCGAGCACTATTTTGAAGAAGTCTTAGAAGGCGCTCGTTTAATAAAGGCTCAGTGCTCGAAGAGTATCATGTTCTAGTGACATGTATCCCGATTGTAAGAACAATGTTATTTGAATTATAAAGGCTGTGTTTATACTTTTGCCTGAAAGTATTATTATGCCTCCTGTGTGGTCGTTTATGTATGTATATATATATCCTGAAAGTTTGCAGTCGTCGGCTTCAGCCCCCACGCATATAATGCGGGGGTGTTCGCAAAAGCGCGTCTTCACACTTGATCCAATGTCTTGGTCCATGAAGGAGGTGGTAGCACGGTGAACGAGGCAATCGGACTATATTGCTTTAACACTTTCACTTAACCATAGGAGTTTGACAGTGGGGCTATGATATAGCCCCTCGTATTTCCGCGGCTATCCGAATACGGTGCGCGTACGAACATGACCGGGGGAACCGGTCCTTCGTTAATGCGGAGGAATCCTGAAGATTTCGATGAGTCATCGAGTGGTTGACCAGTCTCACGCTTTATCATGATAGTCAGTTTTTGGCTTTCTCTACTGAGGTGCTCGTCCGGATGAACCAGGGCACAATCGCAGTAGTTCTCTCGGTGCCACCTTAGCCGATAGAGCGGAACGTAAGGTAGCAAAACACGGGAGCCGGGCAAACCCAACATTTGACCGAAGACATGATTCGGAGCTGATGCATATAAGGCCAAACTCGCAACGCCAAACACTCCCTAAGGTGTTTGGTCTTTACAACATATACTAGGCCGAGTAACGCCCTTGAATCCTGAATTTCCAGGTACGTGCATTATCGTGGCGAAATGCCAATAACGTCAGCATCCCTCTCGGTTTATTCTGAGTATCTGGAGGATGTGAAGCAACAAGAGACATAAAAAAGGTTTACACAGGGTCTTAATCTAAAAAGAAATCTTTGAGTGGGGCCCTGCTGCACGTCTGCGCCCGTGTCTCCATTGTGCCATATTCTGGAAGGGTGTAGCACGATTATCATCTGTAAAAGAGAAGAACTTAGGTGAAAGTTGTCGTGCGAAAAATTGGTTATTCTCAATAAACCATTAAAATTCAAGATAAGTAAGGTCAAGCCGAACTGTAGTCCTTTTTACATGCGGGAAGCCCATGGTACCGCCTATGGGGGTATATCCATCAAACCAATCTCAGGTTTATCTAAGCTGTTACAGCTAGTGATGCGCCGGACTCGTCTAGCCGTGTCCGTGGTCTTGACGACCCATCGTTTATTCTGGTTGGAGGGGTCATTTAGTGTTCGGCTGCTAAAGCCGCCACACGTTCCTCCGCGCGTAAGGAACGCTCAACATTTCCGCTAACTGTGATGATGCCACGTGGACCGAGCATCTTAAGCTTAAGAGAAGCGTAATGTGGTACTGCGTTAAAACAAGCGAAAGATGTTCTTCCGAGTAGTGCTTGATAGCCACTTCGGAATGGAGCGATGTCGAAGGTTAACTTTTCACTTCGGAAGTTGTCGGAAGAACCGAATACAACCTCTAGTACTAGAGAGCCCGTACAGCGGGCCTCTGGGCCTGGTATTACTCCTTTAAAGGTAGTATTGCTGCGGTTGATTCTTGTCGAGTCTATCCCCATTTTGCAGACTGTGTCCTGATATATCATATTAAGACTACTGCCGCCGTCCATGAGGACTTGGGTGAGATGGTATCCTCCGTGCCAGATACTTGTCAGGTTATCGATGCGATCAAAAGTGATCGGACAGGTTGACCAAGGGTTGAACTTGGGGGTGATAGGCTCTATGGCGCATACATCTCGGAGTGCGTGTTTACTCCTCTTCGTCACGTGAATCGGGTTCACTGTTTTGACCTCTGGTGGGAAATTTTTCTGTCCCCAGTGCTTTTCTGGCGAGGCTCATCCTCATCTTCACTTGGTGAATCCCTCCCCTTGTGTTCGGCGTTTAACTTGCCGGCCTGCTTGAAGACCCAGCATTCTCTCTGGGTGTGATTTGCAGGTTTATCAGAGGTGCCATGAATCTGACATAATTTGTCTAGAATCTTGTTTAGGCTGGACGGTCCGTCTCTGTTGCCTTTGAAAGGCTTTTCCCGTTGACCGGGTCGAGAGCCCCTAAATTCGGCATTTACCGCCATGTTGTCTGGGCTGTCTTCGATATTTTGACGCTTGCTTTTATTGCATCATGGTTTTCCATTACCATCCCTGACTTCATATGTGCCTGGGTCGCTGGTGCTACTACGGGCCAGCCAGCTATCTTCGCCCGCGCAAAAGCGGGTCATAAGGCTTGTTAGGGCTGCCATTGTCCTTGGTTTTTCTTGGCCGGGGTGTCTGGCGAGCCATTCGTCTCGGACGCTGTGTTTGAAAGCTGCTAAGGCTTCGGCGTCCGGGCAGTCGACGATTTGATTCTTCTTAGTGAGAAATCTGTTCCAAAGCTTTTGGGCTGACTCTCCGGGCTGTTGAATTATATGACGTAAATCGTCTGCATCCGGGGGTCGGACATAGGTCCCTTGAAAGTTAACCCTAAAAGCATCCTCAAGCTCCTCCCAACTTCCTATTGAATTTTCGGGGAGGCTCTTCAGCCAGTGCCAAGCTGGTTCTTTCAGCTTGAGGGGTAAGTACTTGATGGCGTGGAGATCGTCTCCGCGAGCCCTATGGATGTGGAGGATAAAGTCCTCAATCTAGACCCCAGGGTCTGTCGTTCCGTCATACGCTTCTATGTTCACGGGTTTGAATCCCTCTGGAAATTCGTGATCCAGTACCTCATCGGTGAAACATAGGGGGTGTGCGGCACCCCTGTATTTGGATGTGTCATGGCGTTCTGATGGTTGTAGTGTTCGACTTTGATTATGCACTGGAGCGCGCTTCCTAGATCCGTAGATGGATCTGGTCACGCCGGCCTTTTGATGCAAGTCCTCGCTTGGATCGTGTGCTGACTTATGTGCGGCCTCGTTAGCCGCTCTATCGTGGCTACGAGGTGGTCGGTCCGACCGGTCGGCCGTTTTATTTTTCGACTGTGTGGGCTCTACAGCCTCATCATCGAATTCAGGCAACAGCTTGCGCTTTGGATAGCTCTTTGTGTGGTGACTGCCACCATACTTTTCTTCAGTGTCAAGCACTTTGTTCCATCTAATGTTGAGCGTATTCTGCGCGGCCTTAAGCCTTTGCTTCTGCTTCTTCAGACTCCTCGCGGTGGCAATAAGCCTTCTACGGAGGTTCTCTTGTTCCAAGTGCCTTTCCGGGATGACGTGTGCATCATCGTCCGGACTGTTTTCCTCTCCGGAGAGAGGTTGATGAGCTTTATCCTCGGTGTCGTCGTGTTCGAATAGCGGCTCCGTACTATGTTCGCCGTCCGCTGGTTCATCCTGTTCTATCGCTGGGTCAATGTGGTTGTCGTTTCCTCTGGAGTCGACCGGGGTGTTATTTTTCCTTGCGCTGTTATCACTGTTCTTGCCGAGGCGGGATTTGGAGCAGCGCCTACGTCGTCGCTTTGGTTGCTTCTCGAGGGAGCTATCCTTCGCTGCATCCTTCCGTTCGTCGTCATTGTTTTCTTTGGGTGTATCCACCATATATATATCGTGTGATGAAGTGGATGTCCAGCGCCCTGTGGGTGGTGGTTCTTGTTCGTCTCCTGCATCGTCGTCCATACCGTCGATGTCTTCGGAGCCGAAGTTGAGCATGTCGGTTAAATCGTCGACAGTGGCTACTAAGTGGGTGGTGGGTGGGGAGCGAATTCCTTCGTCGTCCGCATCCCATTCTAGCCGGACGTAGTTCGGCCAAGGGTCTCCTGAAAGGGAGAGAGACCACAATGAGTTTAGCATATCGCCAAAGGGCGAGTGCTGAAAGATATCCGCGGAGGTAAACTCCATGATCGGTGCCAAATCGGATTCAATAGGCACGGACGCAGGCAGTTCGGAGCCTGTGGCCGGGGACGAATCCAGATGTCCGGCAACACGGGTCTCATAAGAGGTGAAGTCAGTATTCGGCTCTATCGCCGATGAGGGTGCGGCCTCCGTGGCGGGGTCCATCCACCCGTCCTCGGACGGCGTAATCTGCTCCGGATCGAGGGCCGGAGTAGCTACAGGTGGAATCTCCCAAACACTGTCCGTCGGCAGAGCTAAGTCATGCCTGTCGTGACTATGCGGCACACCTGACATGGGCTCGAATCCGTCGAAGATCGAGTCTCCGCGGATGTCGGCAGTATAGTTCAAGTTTCCAAATCTGACCTGATGGCCAGGGGCGTAGCTCTCGATCTGCTCCAGATGGCCAAGCGAGTTGGCCCGCAGTACGAAGCCGCCGAATACGAAGATCTGTCTGGGGAGGAAAACCTCACCCTGGATCGCATCGTTGCCGATGATCGAAGGGGCCATCTAGCCTTACGGTGACGGCACAGTGGAACTCTCAATGAAAGCACCAATGTCGGTGTCAAAACCGGCGGATCTCGGGTAGGGGGTCCCGAACTGTGCGTCTAAGGCGGATGGTAACAGGAGGCGGGGGACACAATGTTTACCCAAGTTTGGGCCCTCTCGATGGAGGTAATACCCTACTTCGTGCTTGATTGATCTTGATGATATGAGTATTACAAGAGTTGATCCACCACGAGATCGTAGAGGCTAAACCCTACACTACAAAAAAACACTTCTGTGATGATACGTGTTTGTCACAGTAGGTCGCGTTTTTTGTCATGCATGTACATCCATGACAAATTTATGATAGAACCAAGATAGGCATACCTGTGCTGTCGTAGAAGTGTTCCATGGCATTACCAAAATTAGCATCACGAAAGTGTCCACTTCCATGACGATAAATCGCGCGTCATAGAAGTGCTTTCGTCAAGGGTGACCGACACGTGGCATCCACCGTAACGGAACGCCGTTAAGCTATCGGGTCGGGTTTTGGATCCGATAACCCGTTAACAGCCCCGACCAATGGGGATTTTCCACGTGTAAAATCATCATTGGCTGGAGGAGACACGTGTCAGGTCCGCGTTGGCACAGGTGTCACTCATCCAATGGGCGAGACGCGCCTATGATATGTTGACACGTGGACCGGCCCATCAAGTTTAAATGGGCCGGCCCAACTGAATGCCCACAAGATTTTGCGGACCATAATGGGCCGGCCCAGCTAAAGGCCCACGAGATTTTGCGGACCATAATGGGCTGGCCCAGCTAAAGGCCCACAAGATTTTGCGGGCCATAATGGGCCGGCCCAGGTAAAGGCCGACAAGATTTTTGTGTGCCATAATGGGCCGGCCCAGGTAAAGGCCCACAAGATTCTTGCGGATCATAATGGGCCGGCCCAGCTAAAGGCCCATGAGATTTCACCGACATTAATGGGCCGGCCCAGCTGTAGGCCCACAAGATTTTGAGGACCCTAGTAGGCCAGCCCATTAACTGGCTGCCATGTTTTGGGGCAAATGCCGGCCCATATTTGATCCAGTCCATTAATGGTCTGCCACGCTCTGGGCCTAATAGTGGCCCATATGAGATCCGGCCCGTTAAAATCCTACCATGTTCTGGGCCAAATTACGGCCCAGATCAGGTCCGGCCCTTTAAGAGGCTTTGGGCTCAATTATGGTCCATATCAGATTCGGCCCGTCAACTGGACACTATGCTTTTGGGCCCACTTGCTAAAGGCCCACTTAGTAATTCGGCCTGATATTAGTTTTGGCCTGTTAAGGGCCTGTTTAACATTTCGGCCCTATATTAATTTCAGCCTGTTAAAAGCCCGTCATATAGTTGGGCCTAACTACGGCCCGGTTTGCATCCGGCCTGCTCGCAGCCGATATCTGATTGGGCCAAACAAGGACCGAGACAATTTTGGCCTGTTAAAAGCCCGTGATTTGATTCGCACAATCATGGGTCGGGGTTCATTTCGGGCTACTGCCGGCCCGTGAGCTGTTCGGCACGTTTCAGGCCCAACCTACATCGTGATTGCATGACGGCCCGATTATGTACCGTAATTTTACGGTTTGGCCGGTTTACTGCGAAGACAGGATATATATACAGTAAAATAACTGCAGCATCGTGAATAAGAAAAAACCTAGACTATACAATAAAGAAACTACGGCATATTACATCCACTGGGCATCAAAGTTCGCCACTATGATAATGAAGCACAAGCAGACAGCAGATTACATACACTGGGCATCAAAGATCGCCACCAGTGCAAATAAACACGCCGACAAAATAATATACAAAACCGACAGCACTTCAATAGAGTTCAAGAAAGGTTAGCCCTACTGGGGAGCTGCAGCGCAAGCAGCTGAGCAAGATGATGAGACTGCGCTTGTTCAACACTTATATCTTCCTCACTCTGAAAGATAAACAAGCAGACAGATGACAGGTTTTGCACATAAAAGTATCAGTGCTGACAATTCATCACATTTCTTACTGACGAATAAAGTGACACAGTTTAAAATTGCATTAACACAATATGGTATTGTTCAGGTCAAGACATGGCAGGAAATGACATTGTGAAGGAGTTGGCAGCTTCACGACACCACTGGATTACAGATCAAGAACTCATAAGTATCAATGGTTAGTGTGCTGTCAATTTATACCATTTCAGATTGGCAAATAAAGAGACGGTTTAAATAATAGTAAAATGATATGACATTGTTCATAGTTAAGACATTGCAGAATATGATATTGTGCTGTAGTGGGTAGGTTCACCACACCACTGGATTACGGATGAAGAACAGAAGCATACATGCAGTGCAAAAGAAGATCACTTGCTCTGTATAGTTTAATTTACATGGTATGAAGAAGGAACTTGGTTGTACAACTGAAAACTTAAATTGAGAAAGGACAAACTTTTGTTTATGAACTACATAATAAACTTTAAACAAGCAATTTGATGCAAACACCAAAAATAAATAGCTGTTGCAGTCATGCCTAACCAAATATATACAACAAAGTTTGAAGGCTTGAGATGGACAAACTTACATTATTGGTGAAGACAGGCTCTATAAAGGCCTTGTCCATGCTGATGGGGGGGCAATTCAAGAAGTTTACCACAGAATCTTCTTCAAAAGCATTGCCTTTATTCTACATTTTGTTAAGAGTAGATATAGATGTGATAATATACGGAAAAAATGGAGAATATTTAAGATAAGATGAAGAGTGATGCTACATAACCAAGTAGCAATAAATGTAAGTGCAGTGATACAGGCAAAAGTACAGCCAAGAGCAATGCACAGCTAAACTTCTTCAGTACAAACCTTATGGTAAGAGTAAATATAGATCTGATGTGTAAGAAATGGAGGGCAAAGGAAAATAAGCTGCAGAGTGATGGTACATGAACAACTACCTGTCATTATAAGTACACTGATAAAGGACAGCATGTACTTACAAGAAAAATGCAGAGCTAAAAAATATTGGCATTGGATATATTCTACACTAATGTAACCATTCATACAGATCAGATAATTTGGAGCGAACAATTGATAAGCAAGCTATCATGCATACTGCTGTCACATAATGAACCAGGTATGTATGCAAGTACAGTGATACAGGACAACAGGTACTAACAAGAGCAAAGCAGCGGGCGGCATATTTGCGATATCCTGTCGTTCTTGTCAAACCGGAATTCTTCTTCGAGCAGATTTCCTGCAAAAAAGATCCGTAAGGCACATGCGGAAAAGTAGAAGTTCAAATTGTCATGTGATTTCATAGACAGTACCTCATCTTGGGAACGAGACCAGTGCATAACAAGGTTTTTCCATTCAATGTCTTCTAAATTTAGCATAGGAGACTTCACCGGAAATTCGTTTATAGACTTGCCATCAAAGTGTGATTTCCTCGGGTAACACCGATACTGCTGCAATGCTTCCTTGAAAAGCACAAGCAAGCTTTGCTCGTCATGACTATCCAGATTGACCCTCGCCTAGTTACAACAATGTAATGTAAATCATTGGTGTGTTCAATCAGCAGAAAACAGGAAAATAATAACCATGAATAATAGCACTTACACGTAAGTTGGACAGGAAGATGTGAAAATGGTGTTTGTCTTCACAATAATCTTCCCATGATGGGAATATATGCACGTAGTCCCTAACAACATTGAAAGCATTGTCTTTTAAACTGGGAATAAATGGAATGGGGTTCCAATCTGCAGGAATTGGCCGTCTCTGCAGTTGGGATAGGTCTTCGGCCGGTGGACTTGCTGTACTTTTTGCTGGAGTGGGATTTTTCTATGGTACAGCTGGCGCTATGGCAAATGAAATCGGTATACCTTTTGCTAGAGTGCAGGTCCTGTGTGGTGGGGCTAGTGGTGTGGCCAGTGAAGTATGGGTACAGTCTGCTGGAGTCGGTCCTACGTTTTGTGTCACTGGTTGTACAGCCAATATAAGTGGGATGTTGTCTGATTTGTCCGGCACCACCACGTTTTTCAAGGACTTTGCTGGTGCTCCTTCAGGTTCGGCAATCACCCTCTTCCTTTTTGATGTCTGATGCACAAGAACAGCATTTGAGTGGAAAATCATGGTATGATGACAGATGGAATATGTATTGATAATGGATGGGCATGGCATCTCGACATATATGATGAGTAAACTAAGCAGATGGCGGTGCAACAAAGTAGAAGAAATGCAAGACAACATATGCAAGATACCCGCAATCAATAAAACATTGCCAAATTAGAACAGGCACCTTGATGGGTGAACAGGACAGGCCATCTGTCTTTGACTCCTCGAGGTTAGAATAGTCATTAGGATCATATTCTGAACAAGAATCAACAGGTGGGGAGCGTATGAGTTTCATTGCATCCAGAATGGCACTCAATGCCTTGGTGCCAATTTTGTGAGTCATTGCAGTGTTTAGCTTCAAGAGTGGACTGCTGCTAGTGCGACACAAAGCGGCTACACACATCATAGTGTAGATATAACGGGAAAACCTTAAGCATCAGAGTAAAATCAGCAAAGTGGAACTTGCTGGAATATATGTGCTAGTATTGCCGGTATGGCTAGAAAGGCTTCGGATACCAGCTCTCTTCAAGTGAAGGTGCGGTACTGTTAATATCAGTGTAACTCTCAAAGGCGACACAGCTCCCCGCATTTCCTTGCTATTCTTATAGGATTCAAGTGGGCAGGCCACTAAAAATCCTATTCCTATGTTTACAAGATCCTACGAATCAAAGAGGCTCAAAGTGTCCATCACAACCGACCGTATAGACCTTTACACTGCAAATGTCCCTGCTCATCTTTAGTACAAGGAACATACTGTACTACTATCATACTCCCTCCGTTCCAAAATATAAGTCTTGGTAGAGATTTCCACTATGGATCACATACAGATGTATCCAGATACATTTTAGAGTGTAGATTCACTCATTTTGCTCCATATGTAGTCCATGGTGGAATCTATACAAAGACTTGTATTTAGGAACGGAGAGAGTACATATTAAAGAAGAACGGAAGAGGAACATGGTAAAGAAGAGCAAGCAGATTTTGGATAATAAAATGTTGGTTGTGCAGTGCCCACACATGATGAACCAGAGCGCATTAAGAATGCAACTCCCGGCTGTCTCTCGACCATTTCAGGCGGTTGGATGAAGATCCTACGTCTCCTAACCCTTCTTCTTCCTCGTCTCTGATTCTTCCCATACAGAACACCGCACGGGCCGCCGGCCGGACCACCGGCCCCCATCGCCTGTGTTCCTCCGCCACCCCCACCCCCACCCCCGCCCCAACCCCCACCCGCGTCGAGTTTT
>NC_057802.1:397775126-397876966 GCF_018294505.1 Triticum aestivum
CTCTGAAAAATCGACTGACCCAATTTTGAAATTTAGTCTACTGTGATTTAACTAGTGTGGAATATAAAAGGGGAAAACCATAAGCGTTGGGAGTATAGTGTTGAGCGTGCCATGGCGGATCTGAAGGTGCAAACCGGACAAAGGCAACTTCGCAACCAAGACAAGAAATCAGAGTAAAGCAGTGGCGATCTATTTTCTTGCTACGATAAATAAGTTGAGCAGATACGAAAGAGTACGGCCTCTGGTGCAGCGCCGTGTACGCATCTGCTGAGAATTTGACGGTGCTGCGGTAGCGATGGCTGTCGGCGGCGTGGAAGCAGATCTAGGAGGGTAGACGGTGGCGGCGGGGCACGGTGGACGAGACGGTCGTAGGAGCGGCGCCGGTAAGGTGGACGACGGCGGGGATGAAGCGAGAGGACGGGATGCAAAGATCCCGGTCCGAAGCCGTGGATGAGAGAGGTCGATCTCTTGTAATGGACGGCGGCGTCGGGGTATCAGCTCCGGCATGGTGGAGGAGGACGGCGGTGGATGGGGTGGCGGACGGCGGCGGACGAAGGAGGGTGGGGTGGACAGGGTGTTTTGGCGCCCACGGAGTACAAATGGGGAAAAGGGAGGTAGAGAGGAAGGGGGGAACCATGTATTCAGGGCGCGCTTGTCTCAAAGGCGAGGAAATTTACAAACTTAGCCCCCGTTTAAAATTTCTACTACATCACAGCAACATTAGTCGGTTGGGGATAGGACGGTAATCTCGCATACACCGAATATTTGCCGACGAGAGTTTGTTTTTGGCGCCCACCGTGTATGAATATGAATCGGGGAGGGAGTCGATTTCGGCCGAGGACACACTGTGTTTTGGCGCCCACCGTGTATGAATCCGGATGAGAGGCGATTACGTCACGTTTGGGTGAAATAAAAAACCTACCCCTATCGAAACCTATAGAAATCCAGCAGATAGGCTTTACGTGGCAGGGATAGGCAGTAGTGATTTCCATCTCGCAGATTTTGGCTTCGGGCGGTTACTACGACTTTCCCCGCTTCGTTCAAATTTTGCAGAGTGCACGTTTACCGTGCCAACTCAATTCGAATCCCGTTTGTATTCTATATTTTTTTCGGGCGGGATCCATTTTCAATTGGAATTACATTCTATATACATAATTTTTTTATATATACTTTCAATAGCACAACAAAGAATTCTGCTCCTTTATATGTATAATATGATTTACAAATACAACGATCTCGCAATCTTAAGGTTGAATTCGAAAAAAATTAACCAAATTATGTTCTACTAAAATGTATCGATCAGTAATATCTACATATTAAATAACATAGATGTGCGTGAATTCATATGAGTATGCATGTTTGATAGATCAATTTTGGTTCGAGTATGGATTACATGTATCATCATCTCGAATTCAAATATTTGAATCCCTTTTTTGTTCACTCCTTTCACGCCCATCTCTCTCGCATGCATGCTCCTTCAAGTAGCTATCACTCTCTTTTCTCCAGCTCACCCGCACGCTCACTTCATGTTTCTCCTATCCTCGCAAACATGGTCTCTCGACGTCTCCCTTGAGAAGTGTCACACTCTCCCTATCATTATACATTACACAGTTTTCATTATCTCTCACGTCTCTACTGTTCTCTGGTATCACTCGGTACCTAAGCTTTCTTTTTCACCGCCACACACACAGTCTCCACTCGTCTTTCACTTTGTCTTTCTCTCTATGGGATTCTCTCACACACCCTATATGTCTCTACATATGACTCATACCACTAAAATTACTCTCTCTCTCTCTCCTGTAGACACAACATTTGTTGCGGTCTCCTTTTCGTCTCCATCCCAGACTGACATTATTCATTTGTTTACCGATCAGACAACCCCGACTATCGTCTCCTCTCTCTCTCACAGACACACACACACAACTCCTGCTTCCACTCCCCTTCCCGACTACCGTCTCTCTCTCACACACACAAAACTCTCGCTTTCGCACCCCGACTCGTATTTCTCTCACAAACATTTATCGACTAGCTAGCCTCTAGATAGGTTTATACACCCGCACACTCGTGCTTCCACCATCGCATACATGTCTCTCTCCCGCTCCTTGTATCTATGTAGATTTTTCTTCCCTTCTTGAGACACGCCCTCTCGATCATGCACACACACTATCGCCTCATTTTAAGCTGATACCTATCGCACACACACTCCTTGTGTCTTTGTCACACATGCACTCCGTCCTCCTCCACTCTCCCTCTCTCTCACACACACATGGGCTTTTTGCAACAACTAGCAAGATGCCCATGCGTTGCACGGAACATCAAGATGCATTTGTATGAGTAGTTTATCTTGTGGGGGAAAAGGATGAACGAGGGAAGGCCTTATTTGCAAATGTGGAGAGGGGTGTGGGTATCTTTTTGCAAAATTGCCATAGTTTCCTTCCTATCCGTCACATATAGATCGGACGGCCTATATTGCAGGATGGCAGGCACACGATCATCACCGACAATGCTTTTTATAAGAGTAGGGATAATAAATAGAGTTGGTGATGATGGTGGGCCTGCCATCCTGCAATGTAGGTCGTCCGATTTATATCTGATGGATAGGAAGGAAAATATGGCAATTTACCCGCACTCTTCACCACATTTGCAGATAAGGCCTTCCCTCGTTCATCCTTTTCTCCCACAAGATCTTGATGTTCCGTGCAACGCACGGGCATCTTGCTAGTAAGAGTAGAAATTATACATATACCACTTCTCGAATCTTGAAACCAACAACATTCCTCCCTTATCTCATCAAAACCGCCAAAGGAATATATTTTGAGTGAAACATAACATATTTTTAGTGATATACGTATTTCAAAACTATACTTTTTTCTATCAAATCAGTGAATATGTATTAATCTACTTTGATCATGTGGCAACGCATTGGCACATTGCTAGTAGTTATTATAATTTTTTGGACACCAGACAAACGGTGGAGTACATATACGAAGAGAAGAGGCGCACGCACGCAGTCGGCCTCTCGCTGTCTCGCACACATGAGTGTTACGTAAAGGCGACGTTAACAAATAAACCCTAAAACCCTAGGTGCACGATTGCTGCATTCGCGGGTACCGGGTACGTGGTGGAGCACCTTTGTAGGAATAGTCAGCTCGCGTGATAATTTGATCCGTAGGAGTTGATGGTCGGGACCACAGGTGAACGACTTGGAGCGCGGTGGCTCGCCAGTTGCCACAGATCGAGTAGCCACGTTTAAAATATTGTTTTTTAGCGGGGTTAAGAGTTCTGATTTTCAATGGCGCGTTATAAGTAGTAAGTAGTTTTTAGAACGATTGGTATGGAGAGAAAATGGAATTCATAGTACTACGTACCTCCTTGGCATATGGTTGTATGGTTTTTTTGCGATGGAGGTTGTATGGGTTTATGTTGCGAGATGTTGAACCTGGTAGTTCTAGGGCAAATACTATGGTTTAGATTTAGATGCTGGTTTTCAGTAATGAAAATCAGAAGGGGAAACCCTTCTTTGATTAAAAAAACTACTACCTCCATTCTGGTTTACTAGTCCCCATCGTACTTTGGGTCAAAGTTTGTCCATGAATTTTACTTGTAAAATGTGAATGGAAAACGAGATTTTGTTATACCCAAACAAAAAAGGACTGGAGGGAGTGATTGCTCTGACACGGACGCGACCTCTCATAGCGCAGGCATTGAACCGGCACGCCGGCCAAGAGGGCCGCACTCGCTGCAGGCCCGGCTGAGCACGCCTCCTCGCCGCGTGCAACCAGCTTAAGACTGCCCCGCCTGCCTTCATTGAATCCGCGCATGTGCCGGCAACACGTCCTTCCGCGAGCCGGCAGGCATTTTAGAACACAAAAAATGACTAAAATATAATTAATTTACGCATGGTCTTGACTTGTTGTGCTCGCACTGGTAGCAGGAACTAGTAGAGGATTTTCTTTATTTATAACTCTCCTCACATTTTTTTGGCTTTGAAGTGAATCATGGTTGTGGACATTATGTATGAATGTGCAGATACCTGTGAACATGAGTTTGATGTGGAAGTTGAACTTGGAATGTCGGGCTTGCGCGTGAACTATACCATGTCCAATGCTTCGTCTGTTATTGTTTGGAAAGTAATTGCTGTTATTACATGACCCGAGAAAAAACATTTTGTGCCACATCAGTAGATGCACGGACATCACAACAGGTATGCTGACTGGATAAACATTTGAACCTAGCTATTATGAAGGAAATTTTGTATTGACAACAGTTTTAGATAGCAGGAGACGCCTAGCCTGCTCTGCCTCTGCAAGCTTATTTCTGGCTTATTCCATCTCTTCTTTGGCTTGGGTGAAGAGAGCATCTGATTGCTCTTTTCGCTTCTTCAGGAACTCAGCTACATTCTCAAGGGTTGCTGCACGCTTTCTTTCAGCCTTTACTAATGCCACAAGGACACGAACAGCTGACGACTCCACCTGGCTTGTGTGTAATCCAGCATCATCTGGGAATTTGCACCTTGTGTCTAATCCAGCATCATTAGGGAACTGGCACCTTGTGTGTAATCCAGCCTCATTTTGGAAACATGATCTCGAGGTTGACCATACTTCCCTCCTCGCAGGAACTGCATCCTGACATGAAGTTACTTCTTTTTTAGATCAATACTCAGAGCAACCTAGATCCATTTAGTAGAAGCCAGATAAACAGAACTCGGAGAAGTGAATTCAAAAGGAAAAAAATAAAAACAGACTACAAGGTTAGAACACCCACTTCCTACATCAAGCTAAAAACGAAAGCATTAGGACGATTAAGACTCTTCTTATTACACATCGAAGAACACCACGCTTAAGAGAAACAGAAACTACAACATATACACATCGAAGAACATGAGGCTACACGAAAGTAATTGAAAGGGTGTTACTTACCAAAGCTCGTTTTACAGGTTCGGTGCAGCTCCTCTTTAACTTGCCACGCTCCTTGAAGATGTCCCGAATATCCCGTGTTTGGTCTTCATTGCTCCTCTGCATGTTCACACTCGTGGTTTTAAAATCTCAACATGGCAAGAAAAATATACTACTAGTAATACCCGCGCATCTTGTGGGCAACATTAAAGCACTCGTCTGACATGTTAGAGAATCTCCAACAGAATCGCAACGCGCGGCGCTTTAAAAAAGCGTTTACAGTGCTGAGATCGAGAAGTAGATACTAGAGAGTAGAGGATAGTTCTCAGCATAGATAGATAAAAAAAGATAATTCAACTACTCCTTGTCGTCCGACTCCTCCTCGGTGATGTCCTCCTCCGACCTCTGACTGTAGGCGTGAAGATACCGATCGTCATCGGATTCCCAGGGCCACGCTGCTCCTAGCCTCATGTTGAATTCAGCGTCCGCTTTTCGCCTACGCTTGTCCACGCGATAGGCGGCTCGCTCCGCCCTCCTCTTATCCCTCTCCGCCCTCATTTGCGCATAGAACTCACGCTCGTTGATGATGTCCTGCGGGAAGTGTTGGCGCCACAGCGCCCTAAGCCGCGGCAGAGGCGCGAGCTCCTGCGCCCACTCCCGCGTCGGCACGTTGGGGAAGTTCAATGTTCTATGAGGCCACTGGAGGCGCCACACCGCCGCGTCGTAGGCGCGGACGGCCTCGTTGGCGGTGTCGAAATTGCTGAGGCCGAGGCGCATCCCGCGGAACCGGATCTCGGCAGAGAAGCCGCCGGAGGGGCGCGCGCGGACGCCGCGGTATCCCCAAGTTTCCCGGCGACGCGGCGACATGGTGGCGCGGCGGCGGCGAGGCGAAAAAGAGCGGGGAGAGAGTGGTGGCGAGGCACAGAGCGGGGAGAGAGCGGTGGCAAGGCACAGAGCGGTGGGAGGTCGTTGGATTTTATAAAGCGCGCCGGACGCCGCGCGCCAAAACTAGCGCACGCCCGGCCGCTTTTTCCCGCGCGCGCGCGATCCTTTCCCGACGTCTCTGCTATCTCTACTAGCGCGATACAGGAGCGACGCACAATTACAAGCTGATATTCTGTTGGACAATGGAGGCTATAACCAATTACTTTTACGGGAACAATAGCACCCAGGAAATTTGAAGGGTAGGTATGAACAAAATTGGAACTGCACATGTACTGCTAAGTGATTCAATACACACATTCGAGGAGGAGAATGATGGTTGCGGCGGCCTCTGTGAGTCATGGTCGGCAACGGGAGTCAGTTCATTGTCCGCGACGGTGGTACTTCTGCGCTTGGCCTCGGCTTCCGAGAAGCAGATCCGAGACCGTGGAAGATGATGCCGGGGAAGAGGCTCCGTGTACGACGACGACGGTGGACCAGCTCCAGTGTGGCGTACGAGGTCATCAATGAGGCAGATGCGCTGCGGTGGACGAGTGCACCGATGTAAAGGGGAGGAGCACGAAGGCTGCGGTGCCGTGGAGAAGTCTATTTTGCGGTGGGGATAGAAAATGGGGAGTATTCAGGTGTACTACTCTAGGTGCCGGGGTGGGGTTGGCTGGGTAGGGTGAACTTGAAGTTACGAAAACAGCCCCCTACCAAGCGTCATCCGTAGGCCTGTTCCGAAGGCTATGATGGTAACTTCCCACTGCTCGAATCAGGCTCGCGGGAGATTTTCCCGCCGACCTCAAAATTTTGTGACACTGGACTCCCCGTGTGGCGTGTTGAGTGATTCGGCTAAGCAACTAGCGAGTAGTGGTAGTAAACTCTACATATTAGGTTTGACCGAAGTCAAACTTCCTAAAGTTTGACCAAGTTTATAGAAAAATATAAACATTTACCATAACAAATATGTATGATGTGAAAGTACATTCAATAATGAATCTAATGGTATTTATTTGTTATTGTATATGTTAATATTTTTTGTTATAAGCTTTCTGAGAGTTTACAAAACTTGACTTTGACCAATGCTAATACGTGGACTTAAATAAAAACGGAGGGAGTACACATTTGTTTTCTTAGTTTGTAGTGAACTAATCATTTGTTGAAATTGTGAAATAAATATATTAGGCTATTGACTTCGAATGTAATGGTCTATACAATTCAATAGTTACAATCATTGTCGAATCCCAAGATGTATACAAGGTCTATAGTACTTCACAACATGCTCAAACTCAGTTAATCCCAGTCAAATGAGAATCTAAATGCATTTCATAGTTATTACTTTGTAGGATGCAACAAAAACAACCATAACTCTACATCAGCCATTATAGAAGCAACATTTTGACATATCCCAATGTGTGAATGAAACGTGCAGAGAGAGCTTTTGAAGATGGAGCAGATAGGGCGGGAAAGATTGTATGTATGTGGACGAGAGAGTAGGAGACAAACCTAACGAGACAGAGAGAGAGAGATAGAGAGAGAAAGAGAGAGGAAGAAGTTAGGTCTGTGAGAAAGATGGATACATGTAATATACATGAGATGCGTGTGCATCTGGATTCTGTATACGTGGAAGGAGAAGAGACAACATGTTTGATGAGAGAGCTGGAAAAACATGGACGAGAGGGGAAGGGTCTCGTGGGTTGAGGGATTGACAATTTTGTGTGGGGGAGAGAGGAATTGGTAATTTTGTGCAAGAGAGAGAGTGTGGGGGGAGGAGTCAGTCAGCCGTCGTCACATCACCCTGCTTCCAAATGACCCCGCATTCTCTAGCGCGGTGTGGTCGCCGTCTTCGATCTGCTCGATGCCCTCTTTGAAGATTGAGGTGTTGTGCATGTTGGGGTGCAAAGAAGCACAAGCGAGAGTGGTCTCCGTATAACCTTGGATGGGGATGAATTGTGTGCTCGGGGGAGTGTGTGTGTGTGTGTGTTGTGCTGCGTGTGTCTGTGTGTGTGTGTGTGTCAGATATTGAGAGAAAACAAACCTAAGGAGAGAATGGGTATTCACGAAGAGATTGTGCGGGCCTTGAGGTGTGCAGGGGCCGGGTGAGGGTGTCAAAATGTGCGCGTTGATGCATGTGTTGCATGCGACCGTGCGAGGGACGGACGAATCGAGAGAGATGGTTGTTGTGTTACGGATGCTCCTCTCTCTGTCTCTCTCTCTCCCTCTCTCTCTCTCTGTCACACACACACACACACAAGTAAACTAGAAGACCGTTCTCTCATGTATACACAACGTATCGGCATCTGTCTATGTCTCACTCATGCATGATCATTTGCACATTCACACCTCTCTATGTCTGTATCACACGCACACCGTCACCACATTGCCCTTCCGCCACAACACACATATGGACACATACACACGTTCTCTCTCAGTCACACACACAAAATCAGTATTAAAAAAACTAGGGCGCACCTAAAACGTCCAAATCCAAATAAACACGAACTGGAGCTAAATTCAAATATATGGAAATATTGCAGCGTCAAGAACTTTCACAGGAAAAAAAAGTTGAGTAATATTCGAGGATTGTTTTCACACACACAAAAAGGTTCGGTGGATGTCCTTCGAGCGCGACACGGTGACGCACCGTTCGATCGACTGCACGGCCGCGGTTCACGCGCTTGCACAGGATTCCGTATCGTGGCTGTGGTACTAACTAATAAAAGCGCTGCCTAAGTCTAATGTTTACGTGTACTAGTACGGTTTTCTTTTAAGTTTGACCAACCTTATATATAAAACTAAAGTAAGCTCCCACACGCGCACTCATCAATATGTCGCCGCCGCCGTTGCGCATGCCGGCGCCCGCCTGCTCCGGCCAACAATTTCTCGCCCATCACCGCCGTGTCGCCGCCATCCCTGTGCCATGAAGACGAAGGCTCGCCCGCTCACGTCGTCTGCAGTCCCTCCTCGCGATGCCGCCGCGCTGCCAAGCACGCGAGCAGCTGGTGGAGCCGCGTCTATGCACGCAGCGTACGAAGAGGAGGACGAGCGCGTGCTCCAGCATGCCGGCGAGGAGGAACTAGCGTGTCATTGTCGTCTCCGCCCGCACGGAGGAGGCGCGCATGGTGGCTGTCGCGGCGGAAGCCGGTCGCGCGTGCGTCGAGCCCGCAAACCGGGTGCGGACACGGAATCTACCTTTGAGACCTTGAATGCCACGTGGATCCTGCAATCTGAAGGAGCAATTTGGGTCAGTCGACTCATGTGAGCCGTTTGATGCAACATGGATGGCTAGAAGGGCTTCTTCCACCTCTTCTGCCGTCTTCTTCCTTTGCTCCGTCGAACTTCTTTCACAAATCGACTGACCCAAATTATACTACTAGTACGAACGTATTAAGTACAGTAGGAACACGAAGATACGAGCAGTAGTACCAACTGCAAGAAGAACAGTAGTAAGACATAGTACTAGTACTACTGTACGTACTAAAGAGTTCAAATAACGAGAAAGTACATAAACATAGTTCTGCTGGGGCCTCAGCACAACACACCCTTGAAAATAAACTAAGCAACTAGTCCACTTGACACTGCAGTATAACCAGCATGAGCAACGGCACTGCCACCTACTCGGAGTCCGAGTCCACGTCCTCGACTTCGTCCTCGTCCCTCTTCCTCTTCCTCTTCGCCGACGCTTCTTTGCTTGAACCGGACACTGGGCTCTGCTTCTTCATCCAACCCTTGTAGATATTTAAACAAAGGTAGGCATCAATTGCTGCGTACAGGATGTGATCTTCATCTAATGTCTTCGACTCCCATGCATGATGAAACTCATGATGAGGTTTCTTCAGTTTAGCATACGAAGGATCAATCATGGCTGCTGCCAGGGTCAGCATTGAAGGTTGAGAGGAGGACACCAGGCTTGCCTTTTGGAGATCGAAGGGCTGGCCTACAACGAGACCTATCCGACGCTGGACATCCTTGTCGTTCTTAAAGCCTACAGTAACGAATTTCACTCTTTTGTCCTTGAGGAAGTTCTTAAAATCCTGGAACTCAACGTCGGCATGACATATGTGGTAGACCAAGCAAACGTTATGTATGCAAACCTGGATCACGTCGGGCTTCTTCCTCTCTTCGTCCTTTAGATCCTTCTCTCGTCCCAGGATTGTGGTGTACTCAACATCTAGCCCCGCGACCCACTCATCCGTTGAACTGTTGAACATGTGTAGGAAGCGAGCAAGCCATGCTTTCACCATCTCGGATCCACTTGTGTAGATGACGATGAACTGATCGCCGGTGATGGCTCTAACCTGGTACTCAGCGGCGACCATGGAGATTTGGGAGGCCATGGATTTTGGAGGAGGGTTCGGAGAAGTTGAACTGTTGTACCCCGCAAAAAAACTAGGAGCGAACTAATGTGAAAGGACGGGACGACTGGGAGCGAACTGTTGTAAGGTAGAAGACGGGGACGAGTAGGGCGTGCGAACGGCGTGGGGTTGCTGGCTTGCCCGGTGGATAAACGGCTGCAAGCCCCCAAAGAGTTCTCGAGAACTATGCGGGACCCACTAGATGTCATGTCTACTAGACCCATATCGTAGGCCTGACGGTATAGCTTCTGCCTGTTCGCACGCCATGCCGGCGCGTGGATGTAACTTCACTTAATTCCGTCAAACGTCGCGCCTCCCACGACCTTCGCCTCCCTCGCGCGGTCGCGCCCTTTGAGACTTCGACCGGCTATAAATGAGCAATTTTTTTCCTTTTTTTAGACAAGCAATTTTTTTGCCTACTCCGCATGCATGATACTCCCTCTCGTCCTTTTTACTCCCGTCAACCGTTTGCAAAGTGTTTGACCAAATTTATACTTTTTTTGAACACCACCTTATATTAATTAACCATCCACACCAGTACACTCATTCGATACAATATTCACCACACAGGGCGGTATGTTATTTACAAGAATACCATCTAATCTATTGTCAAAGCTATACTTAGCGATTAAGTGTGCCACCTTATTGGCCGAACGACTAATCTTTGACAATTGAAGATTGTTGATCAACTTCGAAATGCTCAACGCTTTCATCTTCAGGTCACGCATAGCAGACTTGTCATAGTCCCCCGATGCAAGAGACGCTACCACAAAAGCGCAATCAGTCTCTAAAATTACAGGATTATGAAGAGAAATACCTATATAGAGACCGGCAATGCAAGCCCTAAGCTCCGCTTCCTCCACGCTTTGAGAGGCATCAATGAAATCCCACGACCAAATTTATACTAAAAATATCAACATCTACAATACTGATTATAATGAGTATAAGAACTATGTTTTATAATGAGTGTAAAAATATTGATTTGACATTGTGAATGTTGACACATTTTTCTATAAGTCTGGTGAAAGTAGAGGTACATTGACTTCAGACAAAACTTAAATGCACAATGCAGACTAGTTCCTCCGTCCAGGTGCGTGCCATGTCCTATCTTGTCATCACAACAAGGTTAGCTATTAGGCTGGCCATAGTGGGGGTAACATAAGTAGTATCATGCACTTGGGACTCGCAAACATGCTAATGTGGTAGGCAATTAAAGAAGAGAGAGATGGTTATAGTAACATAGGTAGATACTGTAACATAATAAATGTGATGCTACTATGTGTCATGCATGGCAATAAATGAGACCACCTATGATACTAATCTATGATATTATGCACTATAGAGGTAGTAACATAGACTAGTAACATATGCATGTTACTAGTCTAAGTTACTCCCCACTATGACCAGCCTTAGAGTACCACTACCTCCCTTCTAGTTCAAAGGGCTCGATTCAAAATTTTCACCTACTCTTAGCAAGATAGTAGAGGCGGTGGAATAGTTTTTGAAGTCTGCAAAAGTACTCAACTAGTGTTGTCGTTCTTCACAAAAAAATGTGTTTACCAATGCATGCATGAACACTAGTTACTCTAACCCCTCTCTCTTCTTTAATTCTTTGCCACATCAGCATGTTTGCTATTCCCGTGTGCATGATACCAGCTAAGATACCACCATTATGGCCAGCCTTAATCATCGCATGCAATAATTTAGTGCACCTTGAAATATGAACATGTGTGGGGCGTGTATGTTTTTAATGACTTGAGACTATACCTAGCCCGGCATGCAAGATGACTTATTATGCACCGTTCCCCATACCTGCAGGAAGCCCGTTCGTCTCCAAGTCTTTTCCTCTCCATGTGTGGAAACAATATGCCTGCCAAACTCTCCTTCTCCCTCCGGCGGTCCCACCACTCCACGCCGTGTGAAAAAATCTGCATGCATGACTCTCCTCCCCCCACGCTCGTCCAATCCGTTGTGACCAGCAATATTTCCACCCCTTCGCTCCCCCATAATTTACTCCAACAAATATGCCCACGTAGTTGTTACTTAACTGCAGGTGCATTGGGTCACTGACATATGGGCCCAACAGGGGTCTGGCCCACATGTCAGTGACGCAACTGGACCTGCAGTTAAGTCAGTGCAGCTCAGTCCATATCTTACGTAGGTGTGCCATTGCTCGCTATAAATACTGCGCCTCCCACGACATCGCTATCTCCTCCCCCTCACGTTCATGTTCATCGCTATCTCCTCCCCCTCCCTCTCACGTCGACCACCATGGCATCGCCCCTCCCAAGCCCTAGGAGCCCCTCGCTGCACCGCGCGGACGGTCAGGCGTCACCGTTCCGTTCCTCGCCGCCACTAGTCGAGGAGGACGCGTTGGTGTTCCGCTCCTCGCCGCTACGCGACGCGTCGCCGTTCCGTTCCTCGCCGCCACTAGTCGAGGAGGACGCGTCAGCGTTCCACTCCTCGCCGCGACGCGACGCGTCGCCGTTCCATTCCTCGCCGCCACTAGTCGAGGAGGACGCGTCGGCGTTCCACTCCTCGCCGCGACACGTCGACGTGGACGCGTCAGCGTTCCCAATCTCGCCAGCACTCGCGCCGAAGGACGCGTCAGCTCCCCGCTACGAGGAGAACGTCGCGCCGCCCGCCGAGCCCCCCAGCCTTGAGGAGCTTTGGAAAGAAATGGATGCCGCCTTGTGGGAGGCTTTGCCTCCAGCAGAGCGCGCCAAAATAGAGGCGGAGAAGGAGGCCGTGGAAGAGAAGCGCACCGCGGAACAAGCTGCCTGGGAGGCCTATGTCGCGTCCGAGAGAGTCAGGCAATTGGCTCTTTGGTAGAAGGATCGTGCGAGGGCCGTGAGGGTGGCGGAGGACGCCCGTGCCAACGCCCTGAGTGCAGTCGGGCCCAAGCGCCTCATCTACGCTTGGCGGTACGTGGACCGGGTGCACGCTTCCAGCGAGGAGGAGTACCTGTTGGCGCCGGATCACCACACCGGTGAGATCGCGCTCGCCCGCCGGCAAGCCGCCAATCAGCACCTCGCGAGTTGCGAGGCTGAGGAAGAGGCGTTGTGTCGGCGCGCTGGGAAACGGCCGCGCACCAGGGCACTCGTGGCGCGCCGCAAGCGCTCCTGCGAGCACCGTGGCTTTTAGGAGGAGTATAATTTTTTTCGTAAGGCGATCTCATTAGTTTTGGGACGCAAATGATAAATCCCGAACGTTCAGGAATTTTTAGCGTCCTTAATTAAGTATGTAAAAGGGAAATTTTGGAAACCTTGTGTATTCGTACGCATTTTGCAAGTACGTGCATATAGCACAAACTTTACTATATACTATCACACTACACGTCTCTCTCGATATATGCTTGCAGACTGTGCTACTCCCTCCGTCCAGGTCAATAAGTCATCTTTGGTTGTGCACCATGACCAAGAAGGAAGGAAGACTTATACACCTAGACGGAGGGAGTACTACTATTACTTATGTACGTGCAAATGCACGTTTTAACATTACGATGCGGTTTTTGTAAAAGTAGAAAAACAGCACTAGTCAAGCTTGTGAAACGATTCAATGCAAAACAAATGCAAAAATGCTCGTTTGATTGTTTACTTTTAGCTTCCTTCTCTGTGGTTATTTCTCTGTCATACTTTGTACGGAGTATCTCACTGGCTGGAAAGGCATGCAAATTCCCAAACCACTTCCTACACCCTGTATCGAATTTTTTGCCTAACAAGTTGTGCCGTGCAATTGGAATTCCAACTTGAGTACTACTACTAGTAGGAGTACCAGGGGGCAGTTCTTTTAGGCTTCTAGATTAGTAATCCCGTAACTACTACCTCCGTCCTGGTTTATTGGTCCCCATTGTAATCTGTGTCAAATTTTGATCATAAATTTAACTAATGAAATGTTAGTGCATGTCACATGCACTACTCCATCCGTCTAGGTGAGTAAGTCATCTTAGGCTGTGCATCGTGACCAAGGAGGAGGAGAAAACGAGAAACGTTAATGTTTATTTGCTAATTAATAGTATTGCATGCAATGAACTAACCACTACATGTCGTGTTTGATATCTCAAGTCATTAAAAGCATGCACACTCTTTATCTCTTATTGGTTGATATGTCAAGAAACAAGAAACGAGGTACGGAGTATAAGTTAATGCACCGCGCCTAAGTGTTTTGGGATTATTTGGTTTTCGTAAGATGACATACACACCTAGACGGAGGGATTACAATGGTGAGGAATAAACCAGTTAAATCTTTGGTCAAAATTTAGCACAAATTACAATGGTGAGGAATAAACCAGGATGGAGTAGTAGTTTAGAAGCCCAAATAAATGAGTGAGGCGCCTTATTGTTACTCTCCACTGTGACTAGTCTTGTGGGAAAAGCTGAGGAAGCCGCCAAAAGAACTGGCCCTAGGAGTAGTAGCTAGGGATCGAGTGTGCGAGATGAACCGGAGAAAGTAAATGCAGGGAGATGAAATGCAAAAAAGACGGAGGGATGTGATGGTTGCTTGTCCGTTTATTTTACCAGGCCACTTATTACAGGGAGTGGTTGGGTTTTGTGATATGACGGCTTTACTGTCGCGCTACGAGCAGGGTGAGAGGTGAGACTCCCGTGCAGCGCCGCCCTCTACACTTGTACTACATCGGTCGTGGTTTATTAGTCCCCCATTGAATTTGACTGAAGATTTAACTGACAAAATGTTAGTGCATGTCAACAAAAACTATATCGTTTGATTCGTATTTGAACATAGTTTTGAATGATGTAATCTTAGGTGACATGCATCAGCATTTATCGTACTATATATAATGTTAGTTCAATTTTTGGTCGTACTAATCTATAGTAGTAAGGTGCCCGTGCGTTGCACCGAAGAGTGAAATGCATTGATCGGGGAGTTGTTTATTTTCACAAAGGATGTGGGGGTCATCTCATGTGTAACGGGTATCGATAGGTTTCTTCGGATATTATTTCATCTCTAGAGCTCACAAACATCCGGGTGAAATAGATAAAAAGGTATCTTTTGCAAACAAAAGCGTTCAACTGTTCAACCTGCATCCAAAACTTGTGAAGAAATAACACTTATTGTGCTTTGCAAGAAATGATCTTTAAGAATTAGTTTTTGAGTATCGATTGTTATACATGTTGGCTACAGATGACATGGCACTTTCTTATAGACAATAGTTGGCTATACTATTAAGTAATATTAACCATGCCCTTATACACCTAGACGGAGGGATTAAATCAGGATGACTTGCAAGCGGGCAGAGGAGATGTAAGAAATGGTTCATCGTAAGTCTTTCACCAGTACTGTAGTAAAAATTCATACATGGAAGATTCTAGACTAAACCATAAACGGATACACTTTTATTCATGCGTGATACTCCAATAGAGCAAGATCCTGCATGGAAGTCTCCACATGCTTAGACAGCGGATTACATTGAGCGAAGACTAATGATCAACATTTAACTTGATAATGCGTATGTCCAGGTGAACCTCCTTGGAGTCCCCGTGCACCACGTCGGCGGGTAAAGGATGCCATGGGTTTTCCAAGTCCACATTAGCGGGATAGTCCCAGCTCCCCAGAGTCCAAGTCCGTTCGATGAGGCCGGTGTCGCCGCCCACGCGACCCGGAGGGGTAGTAACACTGACCACGCACCCGTACATCAGCCTCGTGTTAGTGTCAGCGTCAGCGGCGTCGCCCCTGACACACATTATAGAGACGGGGCGGCAGCCTGCGCGGGCCTCGCCGGTGCCCACGATCAAGAGGAAGACGCTGCCATCCTCCTCCGAGACTAGCAGGCGGCGGTGATCCTCCAGCAACTCCGGCATGGTGAACGGGTAGCACGTCTCGTACTTGATGTTCTCCGCCAAGGGCCAGCAGTGACCGCTGCACGCATCCGTGAGGTGATGCACCATGTCCGCCGGCGAGCCACAAAATGGCATCGGGCACTCATAGCAGTGGACGAAGGGCTCCTTGGAGGCATCGACCAGGCCGTCCATGAAACGGGAGTGGCTGTAGGGGACGTTGCGCCAGTTGAATATATGAGCAAGTTACTACGAGATTTAATCCGAATAAGCACAAAATAAATCATGACGGCTATAACAGAGATGAAACTAATCATGTGGACTAGCATAGTAGTAGGATACAGAGTAGAAACATGAATTCTACCACGATTTCGAACAGGAAGGACAGAAACACATACGGTGCAACGGGAGCAGCACCGTTGGCGTTGAGGTTGTCGCCCATGTCCAAACACCACGTAGACACGGTCTTTCAGCATGGTTCGTAGTCGTTCCACGCTCGGGCATTGAAGTTTGTAACTATTTTAGATTAGAATATACTACTCCTCCGGTGCTAGTAGTAGAGCAGAGTCCTACTCTACTACTCTACTCAAGCAAGTTAGGGCATAGCACTGTAGGGAGTACCAGTACTGTGATCACTCAAGCAAGTTGTCTGGCATCGACATGACCCTACGCTGCTGGTATGTGTCTCGTAAGTCAAGCGGCGTGCTGTAGTCATCATCACCTGTCCACTTCCCGCAGCACATATTCGCTTCTCCATCTTTGTCCGCACATAATCTCGTCCAATCTTCCATCCCCGCTAAGGCGCCTCCCCCCTCTTCTGAAACCCAAGCACTAACAATGGCAGAACCGAGCAGCGTCCGCCGAAAGAGTGGCTAGAATTCGCTCCCCACAGAGGTAATCAAGCTCATTGTTTCGCGTGTGGACAATCTCAGTACCATGCCGCTCGCCGCGTGCTCGTCGGGGATGTACCGTTTACTCAAAGCCCTCAGGCCAGAGCTTTTTAAGCCAGCTCCTTGCTTGCTGATGCCGCCTGATCTTCAGAAACGGCGTGTCACGCAGCATAACGATCGTAGGGTGGCGAGCATCAACCCCCTTGACTGCAATCCGATCCCCGTCAGCCTCAACTACATTAACAGTATGTACTGGGTCGGCATGAACACGTCTTGGATGGTGCTCGTCGACGGTCGCTGCAGCTGGATGCTCGTGGAGGTCTACACCCGGCGACTGATCCCCCTTCCTTCGATTAACACTGCACTGCTTTGGCACCGCGGCCCAGAATACTCGGAATCTTACAGTAGCCAACATGATACCAAGTTTGATTTGCTCAAGGTTGTAATCTGCCAAGTGCCCACAAGATCTGCGAATTATAAAGACTTCAGGCTAATTGTGTTCTTCAACCGCGGTCTCGCCTATCTGACAGGTCACTGCAGTAAGTGGATAAATCTGCACGTCCATCGCAGGATCATACATCCTCCATGGTTCTCTGATGCCATTGAACACAAGGGCTTCATTTACGCTGTCGACTCCTTCTATGGCTGGACGTATTGCTAGCCTACTCCAGTCATCGCTACAAATGGCTGTTATAGCAGTTTGTTACTTTCCTATGATATCATGATGGCTTGCTTATATTACTGTCAACATTTGCTGAAAAAATATTCATGCTCATAACATGTTGTTCTTAAGATTGACTAAATCAAGAGCCCTTTTTTATTTGACTCCAACTTGATATGATGTTGTAGGCCGCCTGGTGTCCCTACCCTTCCTAATCCCAGAACCTTTCAAAGAAAAGCAGCATGGCAGTTGCAGGTGGTTCCTGGCTCGATCAGACGACGGCGAAAGATTGATGATCGTTTGCACGTGCCGGACGTGTTGTTTCGTGGAATAAAATCACAGTCACTGCAAGGTCTTTGAGCAGGATCCCAGCTTCTCTGGGCCTTCAGGAATTTTTGACTGGAGGTTGGTAAGTAGCCTTGGTACACGCTCTCTGTTTGTCAGACTGAATTATCCAATTAACCAGGAGATAACCGACGGCAAGGATCATGATGGCAGCGCGGTTTCGTTCATCAGGCAAAACTGTGTGTACACAGCGTACCATGCGTCTCTGCATGCACCATACCCTGATATGTGCCGCCACGCTCTGCAGCCCAAAGTAGGAGAGAGGGTCACAAGTATCAGACTTCGACCTGCTGGCTGGAGTTTCCCCCGTCGGGCACCCATCTGGTTCAAGCCGTCAGCCAATCTCCACAGCTTAATAAATAGTAACGTCTAACTGAGCCAGTTAGTTAGATGCGTACACTTGGTGTAGTAGGATCTTTATTTAGTTTGATTCATACACTTGTTCTTTTTTGGTAGCCCTTTTGTAATGATGGCTGATGTTTGGTTTGGAAGAGAGAGCTGCGTCTTCACTCTTCTGGCCTGCTTACTGCTTATGTTGCACCCCCAGCCCTGGTTGCTGCTGCTGCTATTTTCAATGTACAATCAGTAGTATATTTCATCTGTTGGTTGAATAAATGTGTTGTTAGAACGACAAACACAATGTTTTGGAAGTCGTTGCATGGTTCGATCCTTTAGTGCCTTGTACCGTACGTAGCGCATACTATTTTTCGTACGGAACACATTTTCCACTTGTTGATAACATGCAGCCCACTGATGAAGGACCAATAGAGAAGCCCATAATTAACTGGAAGGGAGGCTCTCACATGAATCCGGCCTAGGTACATGCTCATGGTCCCCTAAACATAAATAAGTAAGTAAATAAATAAAGCTAAATGCTCATGCACCAGTTCTTTGGGAAAATAGGTAGCCCAGTATTTCTTTTTGAAGAATACCCAAGCTAGGGCTATTTGTTTTCTCCGAATTACTGGGCTACAAATCTTTCAAGACGAGGAGGGATGCATTCCGGCCTGGCTTAAGAGTATGGTCAATGTCTGTTAAAAGTAATATCAAAAGGGGTTGAAAATTCCAAAAAAATTATAGCAAATGGGATATAAGTTTCTTTTTTTGTTTTTGTTCTTCACTGATATCTTATACGTATTTCATTGGATTTAACATGACATAGTACTAATTTATTTTTAAATTTGTTTTAGTATGGCTATTAATTTTTGGATTAAGAATATTTCGTTCCCGAGCAAAAATTTGCGAATTTTCAAAATTTCCCACATATTTAGTTAATTTTTTGACCCTGGTACCGACCAGAAAATGGCCAGCAATTCTAAAAATGGAAAACGGGCTGCAATAAATTCCATATGAATTAGAAAATGAGTAAAAAATATAAAAATAATAGCAAATGGGTTGTACACTCCACAGATTTCGAGGCTGGCTTGTTTACGCAAGCCTTTGTCAGTGAACACACGATTCTAGCAGCAGTGACTGTTGGATGTCCATCCAACGGCCGACGTGCTTCTTCAATCTTTGATCTTCCTGCTCCAGCCGCCTAAACTAGCGCCGGTGGGACTGCCTGCTCCCTCCTCTTGTGGCCCGCTGTGATGCCGCGCAGGCTTCCCCGGCCCAGCCTACTCCCTCCGCTGGCCTGGCCGCACGCAATCAACTGCCTCCTTATTATGCAAAAAAAAAATGATTCCTCCCACTGACATCTAGGGCGCACCGGTTGGGAGGCTGACCTGTGGGCCTACTAAGTTGACGCGTACGCAGGGCTTGTCAACTTAGTCAACAAACGATTCTAGCAGCAGTAACCGTTGGATTTGAATCGAACGGTCCTGCTTCTTCTTCAATCGCTGCTCTTCTTGCACCAGCCGCCCAAACCAGCGCCGGGGAGACCGCCTGCTCCTGCCTCTAGTGGCCGGCTGTGCTGCCGTTGAGGCCTCATCGCCCCCTACTACTCCCACCGCTAGCCAGGCCCTGCGGCGACAGCAGCCTCACACCGCAGCCGAACCAGTGAACCCTCGTACTCCTCTCCGCGTGGGCATCCACTGCCGCGTCTTCCCCGGCTCCGCATCGTCCCCTTCCTAGGCCTCGCCGTCATCCACCGCCTTGGTGCTCTCGGCGCGGCGTGGTCAACGTGGTCAACGACATTCCATCAGAAGAGTACTGTACGTGGAGAGGCTGACAGCTGGGTCCACGGCCACAGCCCAGTTTTTTTGTGATTTGCCAAGTAAGTCGCTTTGTCAGGCCTGTTGGGCTGCAAATCTTTCAAGACGAGGAGAGCTTTCATTCGGCTGGCCGAGAAAATGGCCCATCAGTAATGAGAAATGGGTTGTACATTTTTAAAACACATCAAACCGGCAATTAGTTTCAAATCTTTTTTTTCATTTCGAGATTTTAAATTACATTAATTTTTATGCGTGGAGAATTTGTTGGATTTTATATTGATACACATTTATTTTTAAAATCAGTTTGAATGTGAGTCGAAATTTCGGGATTAAAAACAGTTCGGACCGCACCGAAATATGCAAAATTTCGTATAATTTTTTAACCGTGGCCACAGTATGGGCTGTAATGCTAACAAAAAGAATATGGGCTCCAAAAAAACCTTAATAATTAGCAAATGGGCTGTAAATTATTAGAAATAATGGTAGATGGGTTGTATGCTGTTTTCCACAGATTTGGGGCTTTCCTAAAAAAAAGGTTGACGCACAAGCAGTGATTGTTGGATGGCCATCCAACGGCCATCGTGCTTCTTCAATCTCTGCTCTTCCTGCTCCAGCGGCTCAAACAAGCGCCGGCGGGACTGCCTGCTCCCTCCTCCCCACGGCCGGCTCTGCTGCCGCGCAGGCCTCACCGCCCCACCGTACTCCCTCGCTGGCCTAGCCATCCCTCTACTCACCCACACCTGCTGTTGTTGTCCGGCGACGGCAGACGAACCAGTAAACCCTCGTACAGTCGTACTCCCCTCCGCGTGGGAAACAACTGCCGAGTCTTCCCTGCCTCCGTGTCGTTCCCTTCCTAGGCCTCGCCGTCGTCCACCGCCCTGGTGCTCTCGGCGCGGCCTGGTCAACGTGGTCAACGACCGACATGCATCTGAAGTGGACTGTACGTGGAGAGGCTGACAGCTGGGTCCACGGCCGCACGCAAGGAAATGCCTCCTTATTACGCGCAAAATAATGATTCCTCCACCTGACATCAGGGACCCACCGAAAGGGCCTCTGTATTTCGCGAAAAAAACGTTACCGCCGCTGACAGCTCGGACCCACCAGCTATATCTTCGCACGCAAGGAAGTGCCTCCTTATTACGCACAAAAAAATGAATACTCCCCCTGTTAGCTAGGACCCAGTATAGTGGCAGGCTGACTTGTGGGCCTACTAAGTTGACGGGGATGGAGGGCTTTGTCAACTTAGTCAATATGCATGATTCTAGCTCCAGTGACCGTACGATGTCCATCCAACGGCCGTAGTGCTTCTTCAACCTCTGGTCTTCTTGCTCCAGCCGCCCAAACCAGTGCCGGTCGTGCCTCGTGCTCCTGCCTCCCGTGCCGGCTGCGATGCGGCGGAGGCCTCACCACCCCCTACTACTCCCACCGCTGGCCAGGCCATCCCTCTACTCACCCACACCCCCTGTTATTCTGCGGCGATGGCAGCCTCACACCACAGTGAACCAGTGAACCCTCATACTCCTCTACGCGTGGGCATCCACTGCCGCGTCTTCCCCGGCTCCGCGTTGTCCCCTTCCTAGGCCTCGCCGTCGTCCACCGCCCTGGTGCTCTCGGCGCGGCGTGGTCAACATGGTCAAGGAACGGCTTCCATCGGACGTGGACTGTACGTGGAGAGGCTGACAGCTGGGTCCACGGCCGCATCAAGGAAGTGCCTCCTTATTACGTGCAAAATAATTATTCCTCCACCTGACAGCGGGGACCCACCGGACGGGCCACTGTATTTCGCGAAAAAACGTTTCCCCCCTGACTGCTGGGACCCACCAGCTACATCTTCAGGAAGTGCCTGACAGTCGGGACCCACCTGGTCGAAGCGTACATAGCGTTGCCATTCTGGTCTTGAACGTGTACGTACATATATACTGGTGGATGTAGAGGCGCGCACGTGTCGTAGTAGAGGCGCGCACATACCATGTACACGTACGTACAGCGGCCAGGGTGCAAGAAAGAAAATACGGCCACGTATGTGTACATACGGGCGGGGTCTCGAACGCCTACTCGCGCATACGTACGGCCAGGGCTCGTGTACATGGCTGGGTCGGAACGGAGAAACAGCGTCGTCGTCGTGTTCATGGGGAGGCAACGGAATGCGTCGTGTTCATGGGGAGGCAACGGAATGCGTCGTGTTCATCGGGAGGCAACGGAATGCATGGGAGCCAACCGGCTGGGTAGGAACGGAATGCATGGCCGTGTTCATCGGGAGGGCTTGGACGGAACAGGCGATGGAAATGAGGCCTTGCGTACCGCAAAACGGAGGAAACGGACCTCCTATGTTCGGAACGGGGTCTTGTTGATCGGGAGGGGTGTGGCGTACCGCAAAACGGAGGAAACGGACCTCCTACGGTCAAAACGGGGGCCCTATTGATCGGGAGGGGTGTGGCGTACCGCAAAACGGACGAAACGGACCTCCTACGATCGAAACGGGGGTCCTGTTGATCGGGAGGGGTGTGGCGTACCGCAAAACGGACGAAACGGACCTCCTACGGTCGAAACGGGGGTCCTGTTCATCGGGAGGGGTGTGGCGTACCGCAAAACGGGACTCCACGGGATACTGTTCATCTCCACCGTCGACCTCCTCCAGCCTCCACGGGCTACCGTCGACCTCCTCCAGCCTCCACGGGCTCCTGTTCATCCAGCCTCCACCACGCGCTACTCCATCGGCTACTGTTCAACCACCCCTCCACGGGCACCCCTCCACCGTCTACTGTTCATCCAGCCCTCCACACCACGGGGTCCTGTTCAACCACCCCTCCACGGGCACCCCTCCACCGTCTACTATTCATCCAGCCCTCCACACCACGGGGTCCTGTTCATCCAGAGGAAACACCACCGCTCACTGTTCATCCACCCCCCCCCCACAACACTCACTGTTCATCCAATCGATCGGCTTCAGTTAGCAGCAGTAGCGAAGGAATCGCTCGATCGGGTTCAGTTAACAGCCATCGATCGATCGCTCGGGTTCAGTAACGCGTAGCCTGCAGTGCAATTGCTCGGGTTCAGTTAGAGCCCAACGCCTCGCTCGGGTTCAGTTAGAGCCAACGCCTCGCACACACGCGCGTACGTGTACGAGAGAAACGTGCATCGCTCGGCCCCCGACCTCCCACCGTAACCGGGAACTCCCCGAAATTTTCCTCCCCCTCGCTTCTACCATGGTTTTTTCCGTCATGGACGGCCCAAAGAATGTCATGCAGCTGCGTCTCCGGCCCGCCCAGGACGAAAAGCCCATTTTCTGTCATGATTTTTTGTCATAGAAGTAGGAGCCCACCACATCTATGATGATACCGGGTTTTGTCACAATTATCGTCATAGAAGTGTCATATGTATGACAGAAAAAAAATTCGTTCGGCCCAAAATGTCACGGATGTGTCTTTTTTTGTAGTGCTAGAAGCTAGCCTATGGTATGATTGTTGTTGTCCTACGGACTAAACCCTCTGGTTTATATAGACACCGGAGGGGACTAGGGTTACACAGAGTCGGTTACAAGGGAGGAGATCTGCATATCCGTATTGCCAAGCTTGCCTTCCACGCCAAGAAGAGTCCCATCCGGACATGGGTCGAAGTCTTCAATCTTGTATCTTCATAGTCCAACAGTCCGGCCAAAGTATATAGTCCGGCTGTCCGAGGACCCCCTACCCGAGATCCGCCGGTTTTGACACCGACAGCTGAGCCGGCTTACCGAGCCACTGACGCGTGGGGCCGCGGGGTTCACGCGCGGTCAACTCCCTCCTCCCGCTCCTCCTTCTTCTTTCCCCGACGCCGCGCGCAGGGCAGAGGAGAGGTTGCCGGCGCCGGCGCTCGCTCGGACGACTCTGGCCATCCCCCAAGCCGTGCAACACACTGACGAGCTCGGGGAGACGAGCCGCACCGGACTGAGGGATCTGCCCACGCCGAAGAACAGCGGAGCAAACGGAACAGGGAGCCACGGCGGAGGAGAGCTTCGGCCTCCGGGGAGTTCGTGGCAAACAACCACGGGAGGAGGAGGAGAGGTGTTGGGGTGGCTCCGGGGTGAGGATGGAGGTCTCTGGTGGTGGAGAGAGGGAGGTAGGAGCTCGGCGTTGAGCGAATTTAGGACGAGGCCGAGGCGGGCACAGCGGCCATGGGGTAAGAAGGACTTTCATCCTGGTAACTTTGAGAAGATTTGGACCAAGGTTTAATATAGTTGCTTCACAACTGCGTATTTAGTCCAGAATCAAGATCATGATGGTGCACTCACATGGAGTGTTAAATTGAGCTCAAATTTGGCAAGGCTTAGTGATTTGGTCATAGTAAGAAGCTGTAACAATTTCATACCAATTGGATTGACCAAAATGGTACTTCCTTCACAGCTATCTTCACTGACCAGAATCTTGCAAGAATTTTGGAGAAATGTTGGCCAGGTGAAATGGTGCCAAATTTGGTGGAGATATGTTATTGGGGTAGAAGCACAATCTGGTAATTTATCACAATTTTTGAAGCAATATAAAATGCACTTGCTTCACAACCTGAAAATATTGCCAAAATCAAAGATTTGGTCCTGTGCTCACATAGATGATTGGATGGGGCTGAAAATGGGTGGAGGGGAATAATATGAGCACATGAAGAGGCATGCAAAAATTTCAACTCATTTGGATTACCCTAGCTAGTACTTCCTTCACAGTGGCTTATGTTTGACAGAAAATTTGAAAAATCACTGAGGAAGATTGGCTAGGCAAATAAAGTTGAATTTTGGCATGTGGCAATGATTTGGACATAAAAGAATGCCCAACAAGTTTGGGAGCAAACAAGATGAGATAAATGACACTTCCTTCACAAAGTGCCACTCTGGACAGAAATGAAGAATAATTATTGGGGAATTATTCTGGAGCTAGGACAGGAAAGTCTGGGCATATTTGAGCAACATATGACCCAAGAGAATTATGAGAATTATTTGGGAATTTTTGGATGGACAGAAATATAGGTTGCTTCACAACCTAGGGCAGACAGGGTTATTCCTTTAATAGAAAAAGGAATATTCCCTAGAAAAAGATTTTAGGGTTTGGTCAAGCAGTGGAGTGACATGATCTTGGCAAGGTTTTGAGAATGATGAGCCACTTGGGAGGGGGAATGAGGATGATTTCCCAGGTGACAAGGCCACAGAACCACTCCAAAAAGAAAAACAGAGCAAAAACCAATTAAATTAAAAGAAAAAGAAAAGGGCCAAAAACCAGGCTGTTACACATATTCACGTAGTGCTTAGGCGAAGCCCTATGCTAATAACTTCACCATCACTATCACCACGCCGTCGTGCTGACGGAACTCTCCCTCGACACTTTGCTGGATCAAGAGTTTGAGGGACATCATCGAGCTGAACGTGTGCAGAACTCGGAGGTGTCGTACGTTCGGTGCTTGATCGGTCGGAACGTGAAGAAGTTCAACTACATCAACCGCGTTAACAAACACTTCAGCTTTCGGTCTACGAGGGTACGTGGACACACTCTCCCCCTCTCGTTACTATGCATCTCCTAGATAGATCTTGCGTGAGCGTAGGAATTTTTTTGAAATTGCATGCTACGTTCCCCAACAGTGGCATCCGAGCTAGGTCTATGCGTAGATGATATGCACGATTAGAACACAAAGTGTTGTGGGCGGTGATAGTCATACTGCTTACCACCGTCTTATTTTGATTCGGCGGTATTGTTGGATGAAGCGGCCTAGACCAACCTTACATGACCACGTTCATGAGACCGGTTCCACCGACAGACATGCAACTTGTTTTGCACAAAGGTGGCTGGCGGGTGTCTATTTCTCCAACTTTAGTTGCATCAAATTTGACTATGGTCGGTCCTTGTTGAAGGTTAAAACATCAAACTTGACGAAACACCGTTGTGGTTTTGATGCGTAGGTAAGAACGGTTCTTACTAGAAGCCCGTAGCAGCCACATAAAACTTGCAACAACAAAGTAGAGGACGTCTAACTTGTTTTTGCAGGGCATGTTGTGATGTGATATGGTCAAGACATTATGTGATATATGTTATTGTATGAGATGATCATGTTTTGCAAAAGTTATCGGCAACTGGCAGGAGCCTTATGGTTGTCGCTTTATTGTATGAAATGCAAACGCCATGTAATTGCTTTACTTTATCACTATGCGTTAGCGATAGTTGTAGAAGCAATAGTTGGTGAGACAACAACGACGCTACGATGGAGATCAAGATGTCAAGCCAGTGACGATGGAAATCATGACGGTGCTTTGGAGATGGAGATCAAAGGCACAAGATGATGATGGCCATATCGTGTCACATATTTTGATTGCATGTGATGTTTATCTTTTATGCATCTTATTTTGCTTAGTACGGCGGTGGCATTATAAGATGGTCCCTTACTAAAATTTCAAGGTATAAGTGTTCTCCTTGAGTATGCACCGTTGTGACAGTTCGTCCTGCCGAGACACCATGTGATGATCGGGTGTGATAAGCTCTACGCTCACATACAACGGGTGCAAGACAGTTATGCACATGCGGAATACTCAGGTTAAACTTGACGAGCCTAGCATGTGCAGACATGGCCTCGGAACACTGGAGACCGAAAGGTCGAACGTGAATCATATAGTAGATATGATCAACATAGAGATGTTCACCATTGATGACTACTCCATCTCACGTGATGATTGGACATGGTTTAGTTGATTTGGATCACGTGATCATTTAGATGACTCAAGGGATATCTATCTAAGTGGTAGTTCTTAAGTAATATGATTAATTGAACTTAATTTATCATGAACTTAGTCCTGATAGTTTTTTGCATATCTATGTTGTAGATCAATAGTTCGCGTATAGCTCCCCTGTTTTATTTTTGATATGTTCCTAGAGAAAACTAAGTTGAAAGATGATAGTAGCAATGATGCGGACTGGGTCCGTGATCTGAGGATTATCCTCATTGCTGCACAGAAGAATTATGTCCTTGATGCACCGCTAGGTGACGGACCTATTGCAGGAGCAGATACAGACGTTATGAACATTTGGCAAGCTCAGTATGATGACTAATTGATAGTTTAGTGCACCATACTTTACTGCTTAGAATCGGGGCTTCAAAGACGTTTTGAATGCCACGAAGCATATGTGATATTCCAAGAGCTAAAATTGGTATTTCAGACTCATGCCCGTGTCGAGAGGTATGAGACCTCTAACAAGTACTTTGCCTACAAGATGGAGGAGAATAGCTCAACCAGTGAGCATGTGCTCAGAATGTTTGAGTACTACAATCGCTTGAATCAAGTGGGAGTTAATCTTCCAGATAAGATAGTAATTGACAAGGTTCTCTAGTCACTATTACCAATTTACTGGAACTTCATGATGAACTATAATATGCAAGGGATGACGAAAATGATTCCCGGGCTCTTCGTGATGCTGAAATTGACGAAGGTAGAAATCAAGAAAGAACATCAAGTGTTGATGGTTAACAAGACCACTAGTTGCAAGAAAAGGGCAAAGGGAAAGAATGGGAACTTCAAGAAGAATGGCAAGCAAGTTTTCACTCCCGTGAAGAAGCCCAAAGCTAGACCTAAGCCTGAAACTGAGTGCTCCTACTGCAAAGGGAATGGTCATTGGAAGCGAAACTACCCCAAATACTTGGCGGATAAGAAGGATGGCAAAGTGAACAAAGGTATATTTGATATACATGTTATTGATGTGTACTTTACTAGTGTTCATAGTAACCCCAGGGTATTTGATGTTGGTTCAGTTGCTAAGATCAGTAACTCGAAACAGGAGTTGCAAAATGAACAGAGACTAGTTAAGGGCGAGGTGACGATGTGTGTTGGAAGTGATCCCAAGGTTGATAAGATGACCATCGCACACTCACTCTACCTTCGGGATTAGTGTTGGACCTAAATAAATGTTATTTGGTGTTTGCGTTGAGCATGAATATGATTGGATCATGTTTATTGTGATACGGTTATTCATTTAAGTCAGAGAATAATTGTTGTCCTGTTTACATGAATAAAACCTTCTATGGTCATACACCCAATGTAAATGGTTTATTGAATCTCGATCGTAGTGATACACATATTCATAATATTGATGCCAAAATATGCAAAGTTGATAATGATAGTGCACCATATTTGTGGCACTGCCGTTTAGGTCATATTGGTGTAAAGCGCATGAAGAAACTCCATGCGGATGGATTTTTGGAATCACTTGATTATGAATCATTTGATACTTGCGAACCATGCCTCATGGGCAAGATGACTAAAACTCTGTTCTCTCGAGTAATGGAGCGGGCCACTGACTTATTGGAAATAGTACATACTGATGTATGCGGTCCGATAAGTGTTGAGGCTCGAGGCGGGTATCGTTATTTTCTGACCTTCATAGATGATTTGAGCAGATATGGGTATATCTACTTAATGAAACACAAGTCTGAAACATTTGAAAAGTTCAAACAATTTCAGAGTGAAGTGGTGAATCATCGTAATAAGAAAATAAAGTTTCTACGATTTGATCGCAGAGGCGAATTTTTGAATTACGAGTTTGGCCTTCATTTAAAACAATGTGGAATAGTTTCACAATTCACGCCACCTGGAACACCGCAACGTAATGGTGTGTCCGAACATCGTAACCGTACTTTATTAGATATGGTGCGATCTATGATGTCTCTTACCAATTTACCACTATCGTTTTGAGGTTATGCATTAGAGACAGCTACATTCACGTTAAATAGGGCACCGTCTAAATCCGTTGAGACGACACCGTATGAACTGTGGTTTGGCAAGAAACCTAAGCTATCGTTTCTTAAAGTTTTGGGTAATGATGCTCATGTGAAAAAGCTTCAGCCTGATAAGCTCGAACCCAAATCGGAGAAGTACGTCTTCATAGGATACCCAAAAGAAACTATTGGGTACACCTTCTACCACAGATCCGATGGCAAGATCTTTGTTGCTAAGAATGGATCCTTTCTAGAGAAGGAGTTTCTCTCGAAAGAAGTGAGTGGGAGGAAAGTAGAACTTGATGAGGTAATTGTACCTTCTCTCGAATTGGAAAGTAGCTCATCACAGAAAACCGTTCACGTGATGCCTACACCAACTAGAGAGGAAGCTAATGATGATGATCATGAAACTTCAGATCAAGTTACTACTGAACCTTGTAGGTCAACCAGAGCATGATCCGCACCAGAGTGGTACAATAATCCTGTTCTGGAAGTCATGTTAATAGACCATGATGAACCTACGAACTATGAGGAACCGATAATGAGCCCAGATTCCGCAAAAAGGCTTGAGGCCATGAAATCTGAGATAGGATCCATGTATGAGAACAAAGTATGGACTTTGGTTGACTTGCCCGATGATCGGCAAGCCATAGAGAATAAATGGATCTTCAAGAGGAAGACAGACGTTGATGGTAGTGTTACTATCTGCAAAGCTCGAATTGTCGCAAAAGGTTTTCGACAAGTTCAAGGTGTTGACTACATGAGATTTTCTCACTCGTATCGATGCTTAAGTCTGTCCGAATCATGTTAGCAATTGCCACATTTTATGAAATCTGGCAAATGGATGTCAAAACTGCATTCCTTAATGGATTTCTTAAAGAAGAGTTGTATATGATGCAACCAGAAGGTTTTGTCAATCCTAAAGGTGCTAACAAAGTGTGCAAGCTCCAGCGATCCATCTATGGACTGGTGTAAGCATCTCGGAGTTGGAATATATGCTTTGATGAGTTGATCAAAGCATATAGTTTTATATAGACTTGCGGTGAAGCCCGTATTTACAATAAAGTGAGTGGGAGCACTACAGCATTTCTGATAAGTATATGTGAATGACATATTGTTGATCGGAAATGATGTAGAATTTTCTGGAAAGCATAAAGGAGTGTTTGAAAGGAGTTTTTCAAAGAAAGACCTCGGTGAAGCTTCTTACATATTGGACATGAAGATCTATAGAGATAGATCAAGACGCTTGGTAAGTTTTTTCAATGAGTACATACCTTGACAAGATTTTGAAGTATTTCAAAATGGAACAGTCAAAGAAGGAGTTCTTGCCTGTGTTGCAATGTGTAAAGTTGAGTAAGACTCAAAACCCGACCACGGCAGAAAAAAGAAAGAGAATGAAAGTCATTCCCTATGCCTCAGCCATAGGTTCTATAAAGTATGCTATGTTGTGTACCAGACCTATTGTGTACCTTGCCATGAGTTTGGCAAGGGGGTACGATAGTGATCCAGGAGTGGATCACTGGACAGCGGTCAAAGTTATCCTTAGTTACCTAAAGAGGACTAAGGAAATATTTCTCGGTTATGGAGGTGAAAAAGAGTTCATCGTAAAGAGTTATGTCGATGCAAACTTTTACACCGATCCGGATGACTCTGAGTATCAATCTGGATACATACTGAAAGTGGGAGCAATTAGCTAGAGTAGCTCCATGCAAAGCATTCTAGACATAGAAATTTGCAAAATACATACGGATTTGAATATGGCAGACCCGTTGACTAAACCTCTCGCACAAGCAAATCATGATCACACCTTAGTACTCTTTGGGTGTTAATCACATGGCGATGTGAACTAGATTACTGACTCTAGTAAACCCTTTGAGTGTTGGTCACATGGCGATGTGAACTATGGGTGTTAATCACATGGTGATGTGAACTATTGGTGTTAAATCACATGGCGATGTGAACTAGATTATTAACTCTAGTGCAAGTGGGAGACTGAAGGAAATATGCCCTAGAGGCAATAATAAAGTTGTTACTTTATATTTCCTTATATCATGATAAATATCTATTATTAATGCTAGAATTGTATTGACCGGAAACTTGATACATGTGTGGATACATAGACAGAACACGGTGTCCCTAGTAAGCCTCTACTAGACTAGCTCGTTAATCAACTATGGTTAAATTTCCTAACCATAGACATGAGTTGTCATTTGATGAACGGGATCACGTCATTAGGAGAATGATGTGATGGACAAGACCCATCCGTTAGCTTAGCATAATGATCGTTAAGTTTTATTGCTATTGCTTTCATCATGACTTATACATATTCCTTTGACTATGAGATTATGCAACTCCTGAATACCGGAGGAATACCTTGTGTGCTATCAAACGTCACAACATAACTGGCTGATTATAAAGATGCTCTACAGGTATCTCCGAAGGTGTTTGTTGGGTTGGCATAGATCGAGATTAGGATTTGTCACTCCGAGTATCGGAGAGGTATCTCTAGGCCCTCTCGGTAATGCACATCATGATAAGCCTTGCAAGCAATGTGACTAATGAGTTAGTTGCGGGATGATGCATTACGGAACGAGTAAAGAGACTTTCCGGCAACGAGATTGAACTAGGTATGAAGATACCGACGATCGAATCTCGGGCAAGTAACATACCGATGACAAAGGGAATGACGTATGTTGTCATTACGGTTTGACCGATAAAGATCTTCGTAGAATATGTAGGAACCAATAGGAGCATCCAGGTTCCGCTATTGGTTATTGACCGAAGAGGTGTCTCGGTCATGTCTACATAGTTCTCAAACCCGTAGGGTCCGCACGCTTAACGTTCGATGACGATTTGTATTATATGAGTAATGTGATTTGGTGACCGAATGTTGTTCGGGCCCTCGGATGAGATAACGGACATGACGAGGAGTCTCGAAATGGTCGAGAGGTAAAGATTGGTATATTGGATGATAGTATTCGGACACTGGAAGTGTTTCAGAATATATCGGGTACATATCGGAGTACTGGGGGTTACCGGAACCCCCCGGGAGAAGATATGGGCCATATGGGCCATAGGAGGGAGGCACACCAGCCCACATATGGGTGGCGCGCCCCCCCACAAAGGAGGAGTCTGAATTGGACTAGGGGAGGGGGCGGCGCCCCCCTTTCCTTCTCCCTCTCTCTCTCCTTTCCCCTTTCCCCCTTCGGTAAAAGGAAGGCGGCCGAATCCTACTAGGAGCCCAAGTAGGACTCCTCCTACTTGGGGCGCACCTAGGGTGGGCCTCCTCCCCTCTCCCTCCTTTATATACAGGGATGGTTGGCGCCTCTAACACACCTCAATTGTTCCAAGCCGTGTGCAGCGCCCCCCTCCACAATTTACGCCTCCGGTCATATTCACATAGTGCTTAGGCGAAGCCCTGCGCGGATAACTTCACCATCACCGTCACCACGCCGTCGTGCTAACGGAACTCTCCTTCGACACTTTGCTGGATCAAGAGTTCGAGGGATGTCATCGAGCTGAACGTGTGCAGAACTCGGAGGTGTCGTACGTTCGGTGCTTGATCGGTAGGAACGTGAAGAAGTTCGACTACATCAACCGCGTTAACAAACGCTTCCGCTTTCAGTCTACGAGGGTACGTGGACACACTCTCCCCCTCTCGTTGCTATGCATCTCCTAGATAGATCTTGCGTGAGCGTAGGAATTTTTTTGAAATTGCATGCTACGTTCCCCAACAGTTTCCGTAGTTGTACCACAACCATTGCTGACCCTCTTGCATTTGCTTCACTCCATTCTCCCCATTCGTCATAGCATGGCCAACTCGTGTTGTGTGATTCAGCAACCAACCAGACACACAAGAGGAAAAAATGTTGAATAAAAAAGAAAGACCACATTTTACTGCTCAGAGATCATATGAACCTAATTTAGGTTTGTATTTATCACTAATTAAGCTTACCTTGTTCTACAATCTGCATGATAAATCTACAGCCGCTAAAGCCATCGCACAAAGGACCCCTGAGGCCTTGAGCTGACTCACCTTAGGCGTGATGCAGCACAAGCTGCGAGCCAGGCGGTGGATCAACGCACGCAACACCACCATTGCCTTGACTTTGCTACGCGGGGAGGAGGTGGCATCTCCGGCGGTTGGCAACGGCACATCAGAACCCATAGAGGGCGCACAACGGTAACAAGGGCCGGGAGGCCGAGGCGGCATGAGGAGGAGGTCAAGCAGATCCGCGGTTGCATACCGCGTCGTCGATCTGGCGAACGGGGGTTGTTTTCCTCATTCATTTGAAAATGAAAGTGGTGTTCCTCCTCGATTTGAAAATACCTGAGCTCCTCCTTGATGTTAGGCATGAACATGATTAGATCGCGTTTGGTGCAATATGGTTATTCATTTAAGAATAATGGTTATTCTGTTTACATGAATAATACCTTCTATGATCATGCACCCAATGTGAATGGTTTACTTAATCTCGATCGTAGTGATACATATGTTCATAACATTGATGCCAAAAGATGTAGAGTTGATAATGATAGTACCACTTTCTTGTGGTGCTGCCGCTTAGGTAATATTGGTGTAAAACGCATGAAGAAACTGCATGCTGATGGACTTTTGGAGTCACTTGATTTTGAATCACTTGACACATGCGAATCATGCCTCATTGGCAAGATGACTAAAACCCCGTTTTCCAGAACAATGGAACGGGCAAGTGACTTGTTGGAAATCATACATGCTGATGTGTGCGGTCCAAATAGTGTTGATGCGTGCGGTGGATATCATTATTTCCTCACCTTCACCGATGATTTGAGTAGATATGGGTATGTTTACTTAATGAAGCATAAGTTTGAAATGTTTGAAAGTTCAAGCAATTTCAGAGTGAAATTGAGAATCATCGTAACAAGAAGAATAAATTCCTATGATCTGATCGAGGGGGAGAATATCTGAGTTATGTGTTTGGCAATCACTTAAGACAATGTGGAATTGTTTCACAGTTGACGCCACCTAGAACACCACAGCGTAATGGTGTGTCTAAACATCGTAATCGTACCTTATTGGATATGGTGAGTTCTATGATCTCTCTTGTCGATCTACCACTATCGTTTTGGGGTTATACATGAGAGACAACTACATTCACTTTAAATAGGGCACCATCTAAGTCCCTGGAGACGACACCGTATGAACTGTGGTTTGGCAAGAAACCTGAGTTGTCGTTTCTTAAGGTTTGGGGTTGCGATGCTTATGTTAAAAGGCTTCAGCCGAAAAAGCTCGAACCCAAAGCGGACAAATGTGTCTTCACAGGATACCCAAAAGAGACGGTTGGGTATACCCCCTATCTCAGATTCGAGGGCAAAGTGTTTGTCGCTAAGAACGGGTCCTTTCTCGAGAAAGAGTTTCTCTCGAAAGAATTGAGTGGGAGGAAGATAGAACTCGATGAGGTTGTTGAACCTTTACTTCAACCAGAGAGTAGTGCAGAACAAAAAGATGTTTCTGTGGCACCTATGTTAGTTGAAGAGGAAGTTGATGATGATGATCATGAAGCTTCGGATCAAGTTACTCTCGAACCTCGTAGGTCGACAAGGGTACGTACAGCTTTTGAGTGGTACGGTTACCCTGTCTTAGAGGTCATGTTGTTGGACAACGATGAACCTACGAGCTATGGAGAAGCGATGGTGGGCCCGGATTCCAACAAATGGCTAGGAGCCATGAAATCCGAGATAGGATCCATGTATGAGAACAAAGTATGGACTTTGGTGGACTTGCCCAATGGTCGGCAAGCCATTGAGAATAAATGGATCTTTAAGAAGAAGACAGACGTTGATGGTAATGTCACCATTTATGAAGCTCGACTTGTCACAAAGAAGTTTCCGACAAGTTCAAGGAGTTGACTATGATAAGACTTTCCCACTCATAGCGATGCTAAAGTCTGTTGGAATTATGTTAGCAGTTGTTGCATTTTAATTACGAAATCTAGCAAATGGATGTCAAAACAAAGTTTCCTTAAGGGTTTCCGTGAGGAAAGGTTGTATGTGATACAACCAGAAGTTTTGTCGATCCTAAGGATGCTAAAAGGTATGCAAGCTCCAGTGATCCTTCTATGGACTGGAGCAAGCATCTCGGAGTTGGAACATATGCTTTGATGAGGTGATCAAAGCTTTTGGGTTTATACAAAGTTTGCAAGAAACTTGTATTTACAAGAAAGTGAGTGGGAGCACTACAAAATTTCTGATAAGTATATGTGGATTACATATTGTTGATCGGAAATGATGAAGAATTTCTGGAAAGCATAAAGGGTTGTTTGAAAGGAGTTTTTCAAAGGAAGACCTCGGTAAAGCTACTTACATATTGGGCAACAAGATCTATAGAGATAGATCAAGACGCCTGATAAGACTTTCACAGAGCACATACCTTCACATGATTTTGAAGGAGTTCAAAATGGATCAGTAAAAGAAGGAGTTCTTGCCTGAGTTGTAAGGTGTGAAGTTGAGTAAGACTCAAAGCTTGACCACGGCAGAAGAAAGGAAAAGGACGAAGGTCTTCCCCTATGCCTCAGCCGTAGGCTCGATACGGTATGCAATGCTGTGTACCTCACCTGATGTGTGCCTTGCCACGTGTCTGGCAAGGGGGTACAAGAGTGATCCAGGAGTGGCTCACTGGACAGCGGTCAAAATTATCCTTTGAGGAATAAGGAAATGTTTCTCGGTTATGGAGGTGATAAAGAGTTCAGTGTAAAGGGTTGCATCGATGCAAGCTTTAGCACCAATCCGGATGAGTCTCAGTAGCAAACCGGATACGTATAGTGGAGCAGCCATTTGGAATAGCTCCAAGTGGAGTGTGGTAGCAGCATCTATAATATGACATAGAGATTTGCAAAGTACATGCGGATCTGAATGTTGCAGACCCGTTGACTAAAACCTCTCTCACAAGCATAACATGATCAAACCCCAGAACTCATTGGGTGTTAATCACATGGTGATGTGAACTAGATTATTGACTCGAGTGCAAGTGGGAGACTGTTGGAAATATGCCCTAGAGGCAGTAATAAATTGGTTATTATCATATTTCCTTGTTCATGATAATCGTTTATTATCCATGCTAGAATTGTATTGATCGGAAACTCAGATACATGTGTGGATACATAGACAACAACGTGTCCCTAGTGAGCCTCTACCGGACTAGCTCGTTGACCAAATATGGCTATGGTCTCCTAGTCATGGACATGAGTTGTCATTTGGTAACGGGATCACATCATTAGGAGAATGATGTGATGGACAAGACCCAAACTATGAATGTAGCATATGATCGTGTCAAGTTTATTGCTATCATTTTCTGCATGTCAAGTATATGTTCCTATGACCATGAGATCATGCAACTCACTGACGCCGGAGGAGTACCTGTGTGTACCAAACGTCGCAACATAACTGGATGACTATAAAGGTGCTCTACAGGTATCTCCGAGGGTGTCTGTTGAGTTGGCATGGATCAGGACTGGGATTTGTCACTCCGTATGACGAAGAGGTATCTCAGGGCTCACTCGGTAATACAGTATCACAATGAGCTTCCAAGCAATGTGACTAATGAGTTAGCCACGGGATCTTGTATTACAGAACGAGCAAAGAGACTTGCTGGTAATGAGATTGAACTAGGTATGGAGATACCGACGATCGAATCTCGGGCAAGTAACATACCGTTAGACAAAGAGAACTACATACGGGATTAGCTGAATCCTTGACATCGAGGTTCGACCGATAAGATCTTCGTAGAATATGTGGGAACCAATATGGGCATCCAGGTCCTGCTATTGGTTATTGACCGTAGAGGTGTCTCGGTCATGTCTGCATAGTTCTCGAACCCGCAGGGTCTACACACAACGTTTGGTGACGATACAAGTATAGTTGACTCATTATGGTGGTTACCGGACGTGACGAGGAACTCCGGAATGGTCCGGAGGTGAAGATTGATATATTGGACGAAGGGTATTGTGTTGGAAATATGCCCTATAGGCAATAATAAATTGGTTATTATTATATTTCCTTGTTCATGACAATCGTTTATTATCCATGCTAGAATTGTATTGATAGGAAACTCAGATACATGTGTGGATACATAGACAACACCATGTCCCTAGTAAGCCTCTAGGAGACTAGCTCGTTGATCAATAGATGGTTACGGTGTCCTGACCATAGACATCGGATGTCGTTGATAATGGGATCACATCATTAGGAGAATGATGTGATGGACAAGACCCAATCCTAAGCCTAGCACAAGATCGTGTAGTTCGTTTGCTAAGAGCTTTTCTAATGTCAAGTATCATTTCCTTAGACCATGAGATTGTGCAACTCCCGGATACCGTAGGAATGCTTTGGGTGTACCAAACGTCACAACGTAACTGGGTGGCTATAAAGGTGCACTACAGGTATCTCCGAAAGTGTCTGTTGGGTTGGCACGAATCGAGACTGGGATTTGTCACTCCGTGTAAACGGAGAGGTATCTCTGGGCCCACTCGGTAGGACATCATCATAATGTGCACAATGTGACCAAGGAGTTGATCACGGGATGATGTGTTACGGAACGAGTAAAGAGACTTGCCGGTAACGAGATTGAACAAGGTATCGGGATACCGACGATCGAATCTCGGGCAAGTAACATACCGATAGACAAAGGGAATTGTATACGGGATTGATTGAATCCCCGACATCGTGGTTCATCCGATGAGATCATCGTGGAACATGTGGGAGCCAACATGGGTATCCAGATCCCGCTGTTGGTTATTGGCCGGAGAACGTCTCGGTCATGTCTGCATGGTTCCCGAACCCGTAGGGTCTACACACTTAAGGTTCGATGACGCTAGGGTTATAGGGAATAGATATACGTGGTTACCGAATGTTGTTCGGAGTCCCGGATGAGATCCCGGACGTCACGAGGAGTTCCGGAATGGTCCGGAGGTAAAGATTTATATATGGGAAGTCCCGTTTTGGCCACCGGAAGAGTTTCGGGCGTCACCGGTAATGTACCGGGACCACCGGAGGGTTCCGGGGGTCCACCGGGAGGGGCCACCAGCCCCGGAGGGCCCTATGGGCTGTATGTGGAGAGGGACCAGCCCCTTAGTGGGCTGGGCGCCTTCCCTCCCAGGGCCCATGCGCCTGGGGGTTTGGGGGAACCCTAAGGGGAGGCGCCCCCCTTGCCTTGGGGGGCAAGGCAACCCCCCTGGCCGCCGCCCCCTCCTCAGATTGGATCTGAGGGGGCCGGCCCCCCTCTCCCTTGCCCCTATATATATGTGGGGGTGGGAGGGCAGCAGCAACCCAAGTTCTGGCGCAGCCCTCCCCTCTTCCATGTCCTCCTCCTCTCCCGCGGTGCTTGGCGAAGCCCTGCAGGATTGCCACGCTCCTCCATCACCACCACGCCGTCGTGCTGCTGCTGGACGGAGTCTTCCCCAACCTCTCCCTCTCTCCTTGCTGGATCAAGGCGTGGGAGACGTCACCGGGCTGCACGTGTGTTGAACGCGGAGGCGCCGTGGTTCGGCGCTTAGATCGGAATCAACCGCGATCTGAATCGCTACGAGTACGACTCCTTCATCCGCGTTCTTGCAACGCTTCCGCATCGCGATCTACAATGGTATGTAGATGCACTCCCCTTCCCCTCGTTGCTAGATTACTCCATAGATTGATCTTGGTGATGCGTAGAAAATTTTGAATTTCTGCTACGTTCCCCAACAGTGGCATCATGAGCTAGGTCTATGCGTAGTTTCTATGCACGAGTAGAACACAAAGTAGTTGTGGGCGTCGATTTTGTCAATTTACTTGCCGTTACTAGTCTTATCTTGATTCGGCGGCATCGTGGGATGAAGCGGCCCGGACCGACCTTACACGTACACTTACGTGAGACAGGTTCCACCGACTGACATGCACTAGTTGCATAAGGTGGCTAGCGGGTGTCTGTCTCTCCCACTTTAGTCGGATCGGATTCGATGAAAAGGGTCCTTATGAAGGGTAAATAGAAATTGGCATATCACGTTGTGGCTTTTGCGTAGGTAAGAAACGTTCTTGCTAGAATCCCATAGCAGCCACGTAAAACATGCAACAACAATTAGAGGACGTCTAACTTGTTTTTGCAGGGTATGCTATGTGATGTGATATGGCCAAAAGGATGTGATGAATGATATATGTGATGTATGAGATTGATCATGTTCTTGTAATAGGAATCACGACTTGCATGTCGATGAGTATGACAACCGGCAGGAGCCATAGGAGTTGTCTTAATTTATTGTATGACCTGCGTGTCAATGAAAACGCCATGTAATTACTTTACTTTATTGCTAACCGTTAGCCATAGTAGTAGAAGTAATAGTTGGCGAGACAACTTCATGAAGACACGATGATGGAGATCATGGTGTCATGCCGGTGACGAAGGTGATCATGCCGCGCCTCGAAGATGGAGATCAAAAGGCGCAAGATGATATTGGCCATATCACGTCACTTTATGATTTGCATGTGATGTTTGTCATGTTTACATCTTATTTGCTTAGAACGACGGTAGCATAAATAAGATGATCCCTCACTAAAATTTCAAGAGACGTGTTCCCCCTAACTGTGCACCGTTGCGAAGGTTCGTTGTTTCGAAGCACCACGTGATGATCGGGTGTGATAGATTCTAACGTTCGAATACAACGGGTGTTGACGAGCCTAGCATGTACAGACATGGCCTCGGAACACATGCGAAACACTTAGGTTGACTTGACGAGCCTAGCATGTACAGACATGGCCTCGGAACACAAGAGACCGAAAGGTCGAACATGAGTCGTATAGTAGATACGATCAACATGGAGATGTTCACCGATGATGACTAGTCCGTCTCACGTGATGATCGGACACGGCCTAGTTTGACTCGGATCATGTATCACTTAGATGACTAGAGGGATGTCTATCTGAGTGGGAGTTCATTAAATAATCAGATGAACTTAATTATCATGAACATAGTCAAAAGGTCTTTGCAAATTATGTCATAGCTTACGCTTTAGTTCTACTGTTTAAGATATGTTCCTAGAGAAAATTTAGTTGAAAGTTGATAGTAGCAATTATGCGGACTGGGTCCGTGAACTGAGGATTGTCCTCATTGCTGCACAGAAGGCTTATGTCCTTAATGCACCGCTCGGTGTGCTGAACCTCAGCGTCGTCTGTAGATGTTGCGAAACATCTGACATACACGTTTTGATGACTACGTGATAGTTCAGTGCGTAATGCTAACGGTTTAGAATTGTGGCACCAAAGACGTTTTTGAAACGTCGCAGAACATATGAGATGTTCCGAAGACTGAAATTGGGATTTCAGACTAGTGCCCACGTCAAGAGGTATGAGACCTCTGACAAGTTTCTTAAGCCTGCAAACTAAGGGAGAAAAGCTCAATCGTTGAGCATGTGCTCAGATTGTCTGAGTACCACAATCGCTTGAATCGAGTGGGAGTTAATCTTCCAGATGAGATAGTGATGGTTCTCCATAGTCACTGCCACCAAGCTATTAGAGCTTCGTGATGAACTATAACATATCAGGGATAGATATGATGATCCTTGAGCTATTCGCGATGTTTGACACCGCGAAAGTAGAAATCAAATAGGAGCATCAATTGTTGATGGTTAGTAAAACCACTAGTTTCTAGAAGGGCAAGGGCAAAAGGGATACTTCATGAAACAGCAAATCATTTGCTGCTCTAGTGAAGAATCCCAAGGTTGAACCCAAACCCGAGACTAAGTGCTTCTGTAATGAGGGGAACGGTCACTGAAGCAGAACTACCCTAGATACTTGGTAGATGAGAAGGCAGGCAAGGTCGACAGAAGTATATTGGATATACATTATATGAATGTGTACTTTACTAGTACTCCTAGCAGCACCAGGGTATTAGATACCGGTTCGGTTGCTAAGTGTTAGTAACTCGAAATAAAAGCTGCGGAATAAACGGAGACTAGCTAAAGGTGAGATGACGATATGTGTTGGAAGTGTTTCCAAGGTTGATGTGATCAAGCATCGCATGCTCCCTCTACCATCGAGATTGGTGTTAAACCTAAATAATTGTTATTTGGTGTTTGCGTTGAGCATAAACATGATTGGATTATGTTTATCGCAATACGGTTATTCATTTAAGGAGAATAATGGTTACTCTGTTTATTTGAATAATACCTTCAATGGTCTTGCACCTAAAATGAATCTCGATCGCAGTGATACACATGTTCGTGCCAAAAGATATAAAATAGTAATGATAGTACCACATACTTGTGGCACTGCCATTTGAGTCATATTGGTATAGAACGCATGAAGAAGCTCCATGTAGATGGATCTTTGGACTCACTCGTTTTTGAAAAGATTGAGACATGCGAACCATGTCTATTGGTATATATGCATGAAGAAACTCCATGCAGATGGATCGTTTGGACTCACTTGATTTTGAATCACTTGAGACATGCAAATCATACCACATGGGCAAGATGACTGAAAGGCCTCGTTTTCAGTAAGATGGAACAAGAGAGCAACTTGTTGGAAGTAATACATTTGATGTGTGCAGTCCAATGAGTGCTGAGGCACGCAGTGGATATCGATATGTTCTTACTTCACAGATGATTTGAGTAGATGCTGAGTGTATTTACTTGATGAAACACAAGTCTGAATTATTGAAAGGTTCAAGTAATTTCAGAGTGAAGTTGAAGATCGTCGTGACAAGAGGATAAAATGTCTATGATATGATCATAGAGATATCTGAGTTACGAGTTTGGCACACAATTAAGACATTGTGGAAAGTGTTTCACAATTAATACCGCCTGGAACACCACAGTGTGATGGTGTGTCCGAACATCATAACTGCACCCTATTGGATATGGTGCATACCATGATGTCTCTTATCGAATTACCACTATCGTTTATGGGTTAGGCATTAGAGACAACCGCATTCACTTTAAATAGGGGCACCACGCAATTCCGTTGAGACGACACCGTTTAGAGAAACCTAAGTTGTCGTTTCTTAAAAGTTTGGGGCTGCGATGCTTATGTGAAAAAGTTTCAGGCTGATAAGCTCGAACCCAAAGCGGATAAATGCATCTTCATAGAATACCCAAAACAGTTGGGTATACCTCCTATTTCAGATCTGGAAGCAAAAGTAATTGCTTCTAGAAACGGTCCTTTCTCGAGGAAAAGTTTCTCTCGAAAGAATTGAGTGGGAGGATGGTGGAGACTTGATGAGGTTATTGAACCATAACTTCAACTAGTGTGTAGCAGGGCACAGGAAGTTGTTCCTGTGGCACCTACACCAATTGAAGTGGAAGCTTATGATAGTGATCATGAAACTTCGGATCAAGTCACTACCAAACCTCGTAGGACGACGAGGATGCGTACTACTTCAGAGTAATGCGTGATCCTGTCTTGGAAGTCATGTTGCTAGACAACAATGAACCTACGAGCTATGGAGAAGCGATGGTGGGCCCATATTCCGACAAATGGTTAGAAGCCATGAAATCCGAGATAGGATCCATGTATCAGAACAAAGCATGGACTTTGGTGAACTTGCCCGATGATCGGCAAGCCATTGAGATAAATGGATCTTTAAGAAGAAGACGGACGTGGACGGTAATGTTACCGTCTATGAAGCTCGACTTGTGGCAAAGAGTATTTTCACAAGTTCAAGGAGTTGACTACGATGAGATTTTCTCATCCGTAGCGATGCTTAAGTCCGTCGGAATCATGTTAGCATTAGCTGCATTTATGAAATCTGGCAGATGGATGTCAAAACAAGTTTCCTTACCAGTTTTCGTAAGGAAAGGTTGTATGTGATACAATCAGAAAGGTTTTGTCGATCCTAAGGATGCTAAAAGGTATGCTAGCTCCAGCGATCCTTCCATGGATTAGAGCAAGCATCTCGGAGTCAGAATATACGCTTTGATGGAGTGATCAAAGTTTTTGGGTTTATACAAAGTTTGTTAGAAACTTGTATTTACAATAAAGTGAGTGGGAGCGCTACAACATTTCTGATAAGTATATGTGAATGACATATTGTTGATCCGAAATGATGTAAAATTTCTGGAAAGCATAAAGGGTTGTTTGAAAGGAGTTTTTCAAAGGAAGACCTGGATAAAGCTGCTTACATATTGGGCATCAAGATCTATAGAGATAGATCAAGACGCCTGATGATACTTTCAAAGAACGCACACCTTGACATGATTTTGAAAGAGTTCAAAATAGATCAGCAAAGAAGGAGTTCTTGGCTGTGTTACAAGGTGTGAGTATTGAGTAAGACTCAAGACCTGACCACAGCAGAAGAGAGAGAAAGGACGAAGGTCGTCCCCTATGCTTTAGACGTAGGCTCTACAGTATGCTATGCTGTGTACCGCACATGAAGTGTGCCTTGCCATGAGTTGGTCAAGGGGTACAATAGTGATCCGGGAATGGATCACATGACAGCGGTCGAACTTATCCTTAGTATCTAGTGGACTAAGGAATTTTCTCGATTATGGAGGTGAAAAGGAGTTCGTCGTAAAGGGTTACGTCGATGCGAACTTTGACACTAATCCGGATGACTCTGAGTAGTAAACCGGATTCGTATAGTAGAGCAGTTATTTGAAATGGCTCCAAGTAGCGCGTGGTAGCATCCACAAGATGACATAGATATTCGTAAAGCACACACGGATCTGAAAGGTTCAGACCCGTTGACTAATAACCTCTCTCACAAGCATAACATGATCAAACCAGAACTCATTGAGTGTTAATCACATAGTGATGTGAACTAGATTGTTGACTCTAGTAAACTCTTTGGATGTTGGTCACATGGTGATGTGACCTGTGAGTGTTAATCACATGGTGATGTGAACTAGATTATTGACTCTAGTGCAAGTGGGAGACTGTTGGAAATATGCCCTAGAGGCAATAATAAATTGGTTATTATTATATTTCCTTGTTCATGATAATCGTTTATTATCCATGCTAGAATTGTATTGATAGGAAACTCAGATACATGTGTGGATACATAGACAACACCATGTCCCTAGTAAGCCTCTAGTTGACTAGCTCGTTGATCAATAGATGGTTACGGTTTCCTGACCATGGACATTGGATGTCGTTGATAACGGGATCACATCATTAGGAGAATGATGTGATGGACAAGACCCAATCCTAAGCCTAGCACAAGATCGTGTAGTTCGTTTGCTAAGAGCTTTTCTAATGTCAAGTATCATTTCCTTAGACCATGAGATTGTGCAACTCCCGGATACCGTAGGAATGCTTTGGGTGTACCAAACGTCACAACGTAACTGGGTGGCTATAAAGGTGCACTACAGGTATCTCCGAAAGTGTCTGTTGGGTTGGCACGAATCGAGACTGGGATTTGTCACTCCGTGTAAACGGAGAGGTATCTCTGGGCCCACTCGGTAGGACATCATCATAATGTGCACAATGTGACCAAGGAGTTGATCACGGGATGATGTGTTACGGAACGAGTAAAGAGACTTGCCGGTAACGAGATTGAACAAGGTATCGGGATACCGACGATCGAATCTCGGGCAAGTAACATACCGATAGACAAAGGGAATTGTATACGGGATTGATTGAATCCCCGACATCGTGGTTCATCCGATGAGATCATCGTGGAACATGTGGGAGCCAACATGGGTATCCAGATCCCGCTGTTGGTTATTGGCCGGAGAACGTCTCGGTCATGTCTGCATGGTTCCCGAACCCGTAGGGTCTACACACTTAAGGTTCGATGACGCTAGGGTTATAGGGAATAGATATACGTGGTTACCGAATGTTGTTCGGAGTCCCGGATGAGATCCCGGACGTCACGAGGAGTTCCGGAATGGTCCGGAGGTAAAGATTTATATATGGGAAGTCCCGTTTTGGCCACCGGAAGAGTTTCGGGCGTCACCGGTAATGTACCGGGACCACCGGAGGGTTCCGGGGGTCCACCGGGAGGGGCCACCAGCCCCGGAGGGCCCTATGGGCTGTATGTGGAGAGGGACCAGCCCCTTAGTGGGCTGGGCGCCTTCCCTCCCAGGGCCCATGCGCCTGGGGGTTTGGGGGAACCCTAAGGGGAGGCGCCCCCCTTGCCTTGGGGGGCAAGGCAACCCCCCTGGCCGCCGCCCCCTCCTCAGATTGGATCTGAGGGGGCCGGCCCCCCTCTCCCTTGCCCCTATATATATGTGGGGGTGGGAGGGCAGCAGCAACCCAAGTTCTGGCGCAGCCCTCCCCCTCTTCCATGTCCTCCTCCTCTCCCGCGGTGCTTGGCGAAGCCCTGCAGGATTGCCACGCTCCTCCATCACCACCACGCCGTCGTGCTGCTGCTGGACGGAGTCTTCCCCAACCTCTCCCTCTCTCCTTGCTGGATCAAGGCGTGGGAGACGTCACCGGGCTGCACGTGTGTTGAACGCGGAGGCGCCGTGGTTCGGCGCTTAGATCGGAATCAACCGCGATCTGAATCGCTACGAGTACGACTCCTTCATCCGCGTTCTTGCAACGCTTCCGCTTAGCGATCTACAATGGTATGTAGATGCACTCCCCTTCCCTCGTTGCTAGATTACTCCATAGATTGATCTTGGCGATGCGTAGAAAATTTTGAATTTCTGCTACGTTCCCCAACATATTGGAGTCCGGAAGTGTTCCGGGGGTACCGGGTGATGACCAGCATGACCGAGAGGGGTTTCGGGGGGCCGGCAAGTGTTGGGGGGGGGCTCATGAGCCAAGGGGAGGGAGCACACCAGCCCACTAAGGGGCTGTACGCCCCCCAAGCCCCCTTCCCACGTTTCCAGAGGAGGTGGGGCGCCTGCCTAGGGCAGCCCACCCCTTTGCCTTGGGGGCCAAGTCTCCTAAGGGGTGGGGGGCCAAAACCCATCTAGGGTTTCCCCTTGTTGGCCGCCGCCCCCTATATTGGATCTAGGGGCGCCCCTCCTCCTCCCTTCCCCCTATATATAGAGAGGTGGATAGAGGGCAGGCGCACCAATATAGATCTATTCGTGCCACGGTGCTGCCCTTCCTCTCCCTCGCAATCCCTCTTCCTCTCTGTAGTGCTTAGCGAAGTTCTGCTGAGATTACGCCACCACCACTGCCACCACGCCGTCGTGCTGCCGGAGGACTCGAGCTACTACTTCACCATCGCTCGCTGGATCGAGGAGGTGAAGGCGTCATCAAGCCGTACGTGTGTTGAACGCAGAGGTGTCGTCCGTTCGGCACTTGGATCGGGAGTTCGCGAGACGGATCGTGATTGGATCACGAAGACGTTCGACTACATCAACCGCATTTCTTAACGCTTCCGCTTAGCTCCTAGATTGATCTTGGTGAGCGTAGGAAATTTTTTGTTTCCCATGCAACTCTCCCAAACATTTGCTACGTGGGGAGGAGGTGGCATCTCTGGCGGTTGGCGACGGCACGTTAGAACCCGTAGAGGGCGCACAACGGTAACATGGGCCGGGAGGCCGAGACGACGTGAGGAGGAGGTCAAGCAGGTCTGGGTCGTCGATCTGGCGAATGGGGGCTGTTTTCCTCCTTCATTTGAAAATGACGGTGGTGTTCCTCCTCGATTTGAAAATACCCGAGCTCCTCCTCGATGTTGGGCACGGCCTTGCGCCGCTCCTCGCTGCCCGCAACACGGTCACGCCCTACCCTGCCCCAGGGTTCCGCGGCGGCGGCGGCATCCCACAAGTCGTAGGCCTCGGATCTCGACAAAGGCGGCAGATGGGAGCACGGGGGAACCAGATGGCGGCGGAGGAGGAAGACTGCCCGCGGCACGGCCTTGCCCTGGGGTTCCCCTGCGGCGGCCCACAAATGGCGGCGGAGGCAGAGGAGGAAGACATTGGCGGCGGAGATGGCAGACCACGGCGGAGGCGGAGGAGGAAGACATTGGCAGCGGAGACGGCAGACGGCGTCGGAGATGGCAGATGGTGGCGGAGACGGGGAACCCTAGGAAAAGGATTGAGGGCACGGGGTGATTTTTAGTGGGATGCCGAAAAACCAATGGGGGAGCGGTGGTGGTGAGGGGAGGGATGAAAAAAAACCAATCAAAAAAACAGACAAAAGTGATGGAACAAAAAAAAACGTGGACACAATCCCACCAACTGCTCCATTAGCAGTAGAGATAATTCAGGACGGAGTAGTATACTGCAACAGTGGAGAAACCATACGCACGGTCGTACTGAATTTCCATAACAGTTGCAAACTCACGGTCACTATGTCATTGCTTTGCAATGATCTCTCGGAACTTCGTCCCTTACCCCCCATTCGACGGGGAAATATCTAGTGCACCCAGTCATCTTGTGCTACCTATGCACCAAGTTAATAAAGTCCAATTTATGAATGTCAAAAAGATCTGAACAAAAGGTATGTTGTACTAGCAACAAGAATCTGTAGTACTATAAAATTTGAGATCCAAATTGAAAACACAGCATTAGACACAAAAAAGACAAATTCACCGATGATATAAAAAATGGGCTGAATTCAAGGCCCAGGTTGCATTAGGTGCTATTCACAGCATGATTTGTCTTTTTTGTTTCTAACAATGTACGTTAAATTTGAATCCAATTTTTTTTACTATGGTAGATATGTGTCATACTTACCACCTCATAAAATTTCATATTTTTTCAATGTTTATAAAGTGAGATATGGAGATCGGTGCACCGGTAGCACCAAATTCACCGTTGCACCAGATACGTTCCCTCGGTCGACAGCTTGAATGAACGTAACAAAAGCACGTCCCTGTACATAAACTCCCGATGATAAAATTCGGTCTACTTTGCAAAAACCGATCCACGACCAAAGTTATAAGAATTAAAGCTCTTTTGAGGGTCTGCCTGAAATGGCCAGTCAACCTGACCGTGTAGAGTTTGCGAATTGCTATGTAATCGCACAACCATGACACGACGACATTCCAGTGATAGCCAGATTTTGGCCCGAGTCAACTGATCTTTTGCTGGGCCGCTTCAACATACTGCAGAGCAAGCTTTTTCACCTTGTCACCCTCCTTGATCAGGAAGTTGGCATTCTTAGCCTCCGAGTGGTGCTTCATAACTTTTTCTGCTGTTTTGGCGACAGCCCACCTGTATTGCTCGACGGTGATTACGCCGCTCTTGCAAAGTGGCCTGATGTTCTCTTTCACAAACATTTCAACCTACAAAGGGTGAAACAAAGCAGTTCAGCCGGACATGTAAAAATAGATAGTACACTGTAAACATAGATGTTCCGGTGGAATATACAAGTGCGTTGTTACCTTCTTATGTACAGAACTAGATGAATCTGATGCGCTGTTATTGCCTGGGTCAGCTGGTTTCTTCAAACTGTCTACACTTTCTGCTGGATGGGTGGATAACTTGTTTCCTTTGGAATGTTTCCGATTCAACTCTTGATTCCCACTGGAAGACTTCTCTTTACCGGGCTCCAGTTTCACTGCTTGGCTGATTCCTTCACCTTCTTTCGGCACATTATTCCCATGACAAGATTTATTATGCAAATCGCTAACTGTTATGTCCATTTCTTTTGAGTTCTCCACATGCCCGGTACCTTCATCAGGGATGTCAGCTACAGTTTCCTTGTCTGTTTGACTTGTTTTTTCGCATTGCAAACTACATTTATCGGCTTCGGCCAAGTTCACTGAAAGGGTTTCATTTGCTGTTGCATCTGTAGTTTCTCCGCTGGGTATCAATTTCTGATCATCCTCAGAACTACATTTTGGTTGCTGACAGGATGAATCATCCTCATCTTTAAGTGAGGATGCATCCTTAACCCTAGAATCAGAACTTGACTGCAAACTTCCGCTCGGTTCAGAGTCCAAATTTACCAAGTAAGTATCGTCTGTATTTGTATATTTTTGTTGCGTGGAAATTGGAGAACCGGAAACTGTCCTGGAATTACCTTCAGCTGTGGTACTTTTTCTCTCGGGACTGTTAGGAGGGGAATCAAAGAGGCCCGCTCTTTTTAGCGCTTCTTCCACGCTGTTGAAACAAACAGTATTTTCACTCGCATTCTGCTCGAGCACACCACCTAGTTCACTCTTATCAGTTTGTCCGGCAGTAGCAGGAATATCCAGAAGGCCTGCTGTGTCTAAAGCTTCTTCCACATTACTGCTACCACTATTGGTATTTTCAGTTGTAACCTGCTGTGATATCAAATCGCTGCTAACTTCAGCCTTTTCAGTTAGAGTTGAAGCATCATTCTCAGGTTTTGGCTTGGCAGACTGGCGAGTAGCCTGGGAGCAAAGATTCACGTAAACTGATTTGCTACTGGACTTCCCGTAAATATCATTTTCTACATTGACAGCATCAGCAATAGCCAATTCAGTATCTGCACATCTGCGAATAACATCCAAATTTGCACTCTGCAGATAATACTCGGCGATGCGGTGAAGTTGTGCCTGAGATACATAAGTTTGGTTGATAATTTGACCGTTGAACAAGAAAAATACAGGTACGCTTGCAGTTTATAATTACAACTTAGTTGAAATGGAACAAAGTGAGAGCAAATAATGAAGCCGGCAATGTGTAAGCACAATAAAGGACTCCCTTAATGATTACCTGTCTAACTGACATAGGAACTTTATTATGACGTCCAGTTGTGAGCTGTGGCCTCATATCCACAGGAAGTTTTGCCTAAGAAAACCAAACTTGTTAGTGTTTCTAGAGTAGTGGTCAATGAACTTCTGAATTATTATTTTTTATAAGCTAACACATACTAATAAAGGGTAGTTCCTGCTGAGATCGTCCGTGCCTTCTGTTTGATCTTTGCTAGCAATAGAGCTGGCATTTTTCCTTGCCAGGATCTCAAGGGCCCATTTTCTTTTGTCCTGCTTGATATCACCAGCAGATGGGTTTTGTTTATTCTGTGGTGCCTGACCATTTTTGTTTTCTCTTCTACTCAATGCTTCTTTACTCAGGGTCGAAGAACTCAATACTTTTCCAGTGCTGTTGGGCGAATTGATTTTGATTGTCTGACTCACAGGTGCAGGTTTGTTTGTTGATTTGCTGTCGTCACCTTTGATTTGGCTATTTTTATCAAATGGGGGGCACCCTTCAACGGCGGAGAGAGGTTTTATATCACCCTTTCTGGGAACAACTGATGCATCAGCCAGATATAACCTGGACAAAAAGGCTTTCTTCTCTTCAGCACTTTCTTTGCGCATGCCAGTATCTGAGGATTTCTTGAGTAACTGAAGTACTGATTGCAGTGTCTCAATCTTTTCAGGATTTATCCCTGGGGAGCAACGATGTTTCCAGAAGTCAACTTCCCTGTCACGGTGCCATGCACTTCGTCTCCTTCCTGTGGACGATGCATACAACTTCTTGGTCAGATTCTCACGTATCTTGCCCTTTTGAAGCAGCGACTTCCTTGCGAGTGAAAGGTTGGGTTTTTTGGCTCGTCCATCCATGGACTTCCCAATTGCTGAACGGAATGCGGTCAAAAGTTTTTCGTCAAAAGCGTTATCCTTCTCGAGTATACTAATACCATTATCTCTAACTACTTCCCTTATCTCTTGTTGTAGCTTCTGAACTGCAGCAGTTGATTCTTTTCCGTCCTTGTGTAAAATCTTCTTCATTCTAAGACCAGGCTTATCTCCTGCTCTTCTGCCTACAGGTTTCGCCAGCTCCCTGCCAGGATCCCTCATGTAGCTCTCTCCTTCAACTATACTCATTATATCAGGGACATATTTATTCTGTGTGGCAATTTTTGATGTATCACTGGCAATAACTTCGGCTGCAATCGAAGTAGCATGGCAGTCTGATGAAGAAACACCTGAGTTTGCAATGAGATCCATTTCCTGATCCGGCACTCCCAGTTTTGCTTTCTTCGCAGGATGACTAATTTCACCTCCTGATTCCATGTCACTGGTATTTTGTCTATCCTGCCTGGAAAAAAACCCGACAATACTAAAATGAAATTGTGTAGATCTATGCAACTGTCATGTGAGAGTGAAAATTGGCAGTTCTTGCAAGTGAGTGCAAAGCGAAAGATTCTTACATGGGTGGCAACTGCGTGTTCTGGTCATTTTTCCTCTTCTGAACTGCGTCTGAGTTGATCATATCAACGTCAACTGTGCTTGCCACCTTACTAGCTGCATCGGTAAAAAGGGAAGATGTTATTTGGATGCATAATGTGATGACCACACGACCCCTTGAACAAACAAGAATGCGGTATAATCAAGCAAGATTGGGCCAGAAACAAACAAACAAACAGCGCATCATATCTATCTAAACTAAGCTATAAAATATACATTGTCTATAGTAATGTAATAATTTCCTTTTTTTCGCTGTGAAAAACAAACTTCTACCACCAAAAAGATCAACAAATTTCTAAAGGTGCAACTAACACAGCATATGTCTACTGAAATATTCAAATATGATGACTGAATGACAAGTTGGCATGTGTTGAAGCTTACTAATCTCTGATAAGCAAGAAGTATGAGTCCTTCAATTATTGTGCTGGAATAAGCAAATTACCCAACATACCTGCTGATGAAAGTTGTGCAGATTTGATGACAGGAGAATTCCCATTACTGTTTCTAGGCAGCGCAGCATCCTCTCCTGTACTTTCAGCCTCCTTATTTCTACATAATAATGAATAAGATAGCCCATCTTGTGGCACTTCCGACTGTTCATTCGAAACGTTACCATGCTCTGCGCTAAATAAGATACATGCTGACTCACGCATTGCTGAAAGTTCTGATGATCTTTGTGTTGGTTCAGAAGAAACCATGCGAGTCAGATTAGTTTCAGAAGATTTATTGTGTGAGCTACAGGAAATATCTTTGTTCCTCAGGATACAGGCATTTGCAACATCCTCATGTGATAAATCATCTATGGAACAACTTGGATGTGAATTGCAATAAAATGATTCTTGGGCTGTCTTCGAGCCTAGTGAACCTTCTTGTAGGTCATCCTTACTTTCAGAATTTACACCAACCATCGAGACAACAAGGGCAGTTTCACCATCATCTGCAACAGACACTGACACCCTCCCAGAAAATGATGCATCGGTAGATGTTCTATCAGAATCTCCACTGATGTTTTGCTTCAGGACAACCTCTGACTCATTTTTCGCTTCAATAGATACACATCTACAGAATGCAATTGATAACTTCCTTATCACAAGCCCAGAGCAAAATAAAGATACTCCTACCAGCAAAGGGTAATCAAAGAGAAGAGTCAGATAGTACCAGTGTAAAATTACCTTGGGCACAACCACGAATCTTCAGATGTAGTTTCTGGATTAAAGCCCACACATATAGCATGATACCTGGCTTAAGGATCAAAGTAATTAGAAAACAGAACTGGTTAACAAGTCTCGACTAATAATGGACATGTAGGATAATAATACAGTTATATATACCATAGATCACAGGAATCACAAGCAATTGATGTATCTAAAGCTGAATTATCCTCAGCTGCCACGAGTCCACTTCGAATTATGCAATCACCACCATCCAAACAAACTACTGCCTGGAAATGGGGAAAAAATAGCAAGCCACAGATCAACTTCAGGAGATAATGAATATGGGGAAGTTTCACTGGTTTGAAAAGGAAATGATGAAATATAATATGAATATTGTTACTTCTGCATCTATATAGTATGATGGGAAAGATAGTGTGTTGCTTTCGCCTGGCTCATACCAATCATCATCACCACTGCACAATAATAAGGAAAACAAATAGGAGAAGTAATTAGCATGGCCTTTATTTTATTTGTTGCGCATTCTTTCAAAATAAATAAATGAAAGGCATCTTAAAAGAAGAAATTTACAATCATGATGCTCATTACTCATGGACCAAATGATATGGCATGGATTCACAGGCAAATAAAATATTAGTACACACAAGCATATAAAAGTACACCAGCAATATTTTCCGCCTAACATGGTCAGGTGACTCAGTTGCCATCTTATGGTTAGTATACCTGACCAAGGGAAGGGCTCTCAATGGCGCTATGATTTAATGAATAAGAGTATTATTTTACCAAAGCTGATAATGGTTACACAACTTACAGGATGAAATGCCCCAAAGATATGGCAGCAAGAAACCAATAATCTAGCTTATGAGGTGACAGGGGAACTACAGAGTAAACAACAACAAAATTGAACTAAGAGATGTTCAAACTGATGGTGCACGACCTTCTGACCTTACCTTGTTAAAGGGTAATCGTCTTCAATAGTATCTCCAGTACCAGTACTATCATATACCTTCAATACAAAGAAAAAAAATTACATTCCAATGCAGTTCTACCTCTTCTGGCACTGAGCCAAAAAAAAATCCATGAATTTCCAGATGGTGTTAGTATTTTTCCAAGATTGACAAGCACTGAGATATGTTTTACTTACTGGAGTGGATGTTATATTCTGAAATTCAATTTTGCAGAGGGGGCAGCGATTTGTGATGGCAGACCAGTTGTCTATGCATGTATAGCAAAACCTGTCATGTGAAATAAAGTTATTTAATTATCACATTAGAGCTTTAAACAACTCATGTAGGAGACTGTGAACATTGATACAATATCGTTGCTTATGTGACTACAAGTCATATTTTTTAAACTTCCTCGTGTGCAGAAATCAATTCCAAAGGTGTTAGAGTGAGCAGCACTAGAGAGAACATGTGAGGCTTAGAATCTAGTCAACAATGGTAATGTCAAATTAAAACTTGAACTTAAAGAACTTGAACATAAAAAGGGTAAGGGAAAGCATTTCAATTAAATAAGCAAGAAGGTGGACTAGAATACAAAATTATCAAATGAGAATGACTTGGACGGTGCATAACACCTATATGCATTGACACTACGCAGGTTTAGCCAACATATTTACACAAAACGAAAAATAAGATTGTAACCTACAAAGTTCTAGCTGCACAATATTGACCCTCGAGACCTTAATGGTAAATATGAAGCTATGCACAAATGTTAGGGAGGTGATGGAACAAAGTCAAAAATGCAGGATAGCTGTAAATCCGTGATTGAGCCATACCAGTGTTGGCAACCATCCAAAACTCCTCTATCGATGACAATATCTCTACAAATGCCGCAAATTTCATTCTCAGATGTATAACTTTCCTGCAAAAAACAGTTCGGATGGATGATTAAAGCAAGAAACATAATTATAATTATGTTAGGGAACAAGAACTAGAGGTACAAAAAAGAGATAGCCCCTCCCTCATTAGGGGGTATCATCTCGTTGAGTCCCTTCCCTCAACATTCAGTAGTACCAGCAAGTACTTGTTTCCAGAAATACACCAGCAAAGCAAGCACTCGGGCTTTTAGCACAAGAACGGAACAGAAAGGGACGCAATACCAGGTTATCCATCTCTTCCAGCGCTTCACCCGGTTGCCCATCAACATCCATCTGCATCGGCATCGCTAATCAGCAGCAGATGCTGAGCTTTCTCGCCCAGCGGAAGAACCCTGTAGACCGAAAGAACAGCGGCCGTGAACCAGAATTACTCAAAGCACCGCGGCATACGAGAGGTGGGCGCAATCTAGCGATACAGATTGGGGAAACTTGAACTCGATCAGCGCAGGATATTACCACGGATAGGTCGCCAGCTGCGGGGAGCGGGGGATCAGGAGGAAGCTGGGTCGCTGGGGATGGGGGGCGCGTGGCCGTGCTCTCCGAGACAGTCCCTGCTCTTGCTAGGCGAGCACTTGCCCCGGCCCCCGACGGCGACGAGACACCGGGGGATCGCCGGTACTCACTCGTGCGAGGGAGACCTAGGTAGGCTGCGGTCGCTCAGCAGGCAGGCCGCAGCTCAGGCGCTGCACGCCCTCTCTTCCGGCCCAGGCGACCGCCCCGCGCTGTTTGGACTTGGGTCGGGAATCCCCATCAGGCAATCGAGCCACTGCGCATACGCAGCACGCACAGATCTGCACGAAATCTGAAGAAATCCTGACCGTTGCTTATAATTAGTTTTTTTATAAGGCAAATTGCTTCTAGTTAGATTTTCTTTAGAATTTTTACTGTTGAGCATCACGAATGTAGCATTACAGGAAGATAAAAGTCTATTTCAAACCTTAAATTCGTAGAGATCTGACTGAATCCCGATTTGTTAATCCCTAAAATTAGCACCTAAGGGAATTTGTGAATCTTCACCAACATCTTCTTCCTCTCTGTTGCGTTCTTGTTGGTGAGATTGGATCTGTAGTGTTCGTGGGTGGGATCGTATGGTAAAAAAATATTGTGTAAGTACGTTACTCTAGAATTTTTTGGGCTAGGTGATGTTCTAAGGTATTGCAGATCTTGTTTGTGATTTCTGAAGAATCCATGTTATGGTGATTTTTGGAGTTTATTTATACCCTAATTATTAGGGCTTCGAAGAGAAATTTTATATTAAGTACTTTTGTGTATGGAGAAAATGCCAAAAAAATAATTTTAGGTGCATTATTATCTTAAGAGTTTATAGGGGTTCATTTCTTAGCCAACTTGACTTCACTAAAGTTTAGTTTCTTAGTAAGGCAAAATAATTCAACGTGCACAGCCGTCGCTTCCTCTCAAGAAAAGAAGGCTAATGTTCCTCTGCCTCCCGTCGGGTCCGCCTCATCTCCGGTATCCTAAGGGCCATGGAGGCGCGATGGACCCCGGCCCTTGTCGGTGCGATGGATTTTGCTTCTTTTTTAGTTTTTTCATGAGTTTGTATAGGGTTTGTGTCGTGCTGAGATGAGGCGGTGATGGCTCTAATACGTCTTAAATGTATTTATAATTTTTGATTGTTAAATGCGTATTATATTATCATTCTTACATACTTTGGCCATTATTTTATATTATTTTTCTGGACTAACATATTAATCCAGTGTCCAGTGCCAGATGATGTTTTATGCTTGTTTTTGGTTTTTTAACAGAAAATTGATACCTACGAAGGTCCAAACACGACGAAACTTTTTGACATTTTTTTCTGGAATATAAGAGACCCTAAAAGCTTTAGGAGATGACCAGAAGATGGAGCAGGGGGCACAAGCCCAGGGGCACGCCCTGTAGGCTTGTGGGGCCCTACTACTCCATTTGCCCTAATCTCTGGCCTATAAATTCACATATATTTCAAAACCCTCGGAGCGAGACCCGAAACAATTTTATCGCCGCCGCAAGCCTCTGTTCCGAAGCGATCTCATCTAGAGCCATTTTCCGACACTCTGCCTGAGTGGGAAACCATCCACAGAGGCCCCTTCATCAACCTCGTCGGCTCCATGGTGATGTGTGAGTAGTTCATCCTTGGGGTTTAGGGTATGTACTAGTAGTTATGTGTTTGATCTCTCTCTCTCATGTTCTTGATGGATTTCAACCTTGATTGTATCATGCGCTTTAGTAATAAAGTTGGATTTTATGATGTTCATCTCCCTCTATTCTTTTTGTGGTAAATTGAGTCTTGACCTTTGAAGTTTCTTTATGTTGGATTGAATACTTTGGATTTGAGATCACTTGATGCATGTCTAGTAATTAACTTGCGGATACCCGTGGTGACATTGAGGTAATCTAGGCATAAAGGTTGAACGGTACCATATGGTGTTGTCGTAGTACGATCTCTAGGACCATTCGTGGCACTTTGGGGGTTGTTCAATAGATTGGTTGGAAACACAACTTTGAGGTGGTTTGCTACCTACGTGATTTCATCCTACTTTCTCCGACAGAATAGAAACTTTGGAGTGATTCTTTGCTGGACTTTGAGGGATTATCATGGTGTTAAACTATGTTAGTGATGTTGAGAGATTGCACTAGCGAAAGTATGAACCCTAGGCCTTGTTTCCAAGAACTGAGACACCATTTTTACTCACTTTTGTTACTTGCTACTTTGTTGTTTTTATTTGTTCAAATTAAAAAACCTATTTCTATCATCCATACTACACATCTATCATCATCTCTTCGTCAAACTAGTGCACATATGCTACTAACAATTGTATTAGCTGTGTTGGGGACACAAGAGACCACTTCTATTTGATAGCAGAGTTGCTTGAGAGAGAACCACACCTTCATCCTACACCCTCTTGCGGATTGATAAATCTTAGGTCATCCACTTTAGGGAAATTTGCTTCTGTCCTACGAAACTCCGCGCTTGGAGGCCCAATAAAGTCTATAAGAATAAGGTTGCATAGTAGACATCAGACTCCCTAAAGATGGAATATGGTTCTCAACGACCGAGTTAGGTGGATCTGTTTGGATCGAATCTTCATTCGTGTGTCTACAAGTTGGATTCTTTCGATCTATACTTCTCTTCATTGGCGAAGGTTGTTGGTCTGATGCGCTGGTCCTGTAGGGCCTTAGCATGACGACTTCCTGTCTGTCTACTACAACAAGTTTGGCCTGACTCCAGTGAGGAATGGGCGATGGCGGCGGCGTGCCTTGGACTCGCTCTAGTACTTATAGACGTCGCTAGGTGGTATATGGACATGGATGTAATTTTTTTTATTTCTGTGTTTCACTGCCATGTCATGATGAACAGGAATTTTCTTGCAAAACAGGCAAAATAACTCAAATAAGCATGACAAATTTCTATTTGGCCCATGGATTTTTTGCTTGAGTTTTGATTAGTGGTGTGTTACATCACTTAGGTTGAGACAGACCGCCTCCCATAAAATGAATGTCATTCCCGAGATTCCTACACTAGGATCTAAAGAGTTCATGAAACCCAGTCTTAAGATAGTCTCTCTTCCCCAAGTGCCTTCCTCTTCCATCACTGAACCTTCAAGTAAGTAGGGAATGGTTCTGCTTTAAGTACATCACTCAATTTTATCCGGAATGGGAATTGGGCTCCCATGATTGGTTAGGCCTGGTTGCAAGTAAATGGCGATAAATAGCGGTGTAGAGGCTGGGCTTTTCTGTTTGGGGTGCCCACCGCTCTTGTACTTGCCCATGAATCCTCGACGGGGTCCACCAAATGCCATAAGGAAGCGTCCATGTCAATGATGTAGAATTTCTCAATGACCGAGTTCCAAAGCCTAAGGGCATCTCTAGTCAATCCCTAAATTCGGTTAGAGGAGTAAAATTTCCAGTTTACTCCTCTAACCGACACCTAGCCAAAATCGTAAACTGAATAGTGGAGTAAAAAAATTACTCATCGGCCCCATGGGCGCATAAAAACACTCGACATCGAGGCGGTCGAGTAAAATTTACGCCCACTTTTCGAACCCCATCCCCCACTACATCGCCGCCGGCTGCGCCGACGGCTATCACAGCCTCTATCGCTACCTCGCTACCTCCCTTGGGCCTCGCTACTGAGACGTCCATTTTGCATCATGTTTTCCTACTATTATTTATGATGTTTTTATCCATAATAATGCTTTTTGGAGTAATTCTAATGCCTTTTATCTCATAATATGCAAGGTACACACAAAGAGGGAGAATTCCGGCAGCTGGATCTGGACCTGCAAAAGCTACGCCAGGCCACCTATTCTGCACAACTCCAAACAAGCTAAAACTTCATGGAGATTTTTTATCAAATATATGATGAATATTGGAGCAAATAACTACTAAAGGGGGCCCACCAGGTGGGCACAACCCACCTGGGCGCGCCAGTGGGCCCAGGCGCGCCCTGGTGGGTTGTGCTCACCCAGGCCCACCTCCGGTGCCCATCTTCTGGTATATAGGTCATTTTGACCTAGAAAAAATAAGGAGAAGACTTTCAGGACGGAGCGCCGCCGTCTCGAGGCGGAACTTGGGCAGGCGCACTTTTGCCCTCCCGCGGAGCGATTTCGCCGGGGGGACTTCCCTCTCGCAGGGGGAAATCATCGTCATCATCATCACCAACAACTCTCCCATCTTGGGGAGGGCTATCTTCATCAACATCTTCAACAACACCATCTCATCTCAAACCCTAGTTCATCTCTTGTGTTCAATCTTGTTACCGGAACTATAGATTGGTGCTTGTGGGTGACTAGTAGTGTTGATTACATCTTGTAGTTGATTACTATATAGTTTATTTGGTGGAAGATTATATGTTCAGATCCAATATGATATTTAATACCCCTCCTGATCTTGAGCATGATTATCATTCGTGAGCAGTTACTTTTGTTCTTGAGGTCACGGGAGAAATCATGTTGCAAGTAATCATGTGAACTTGATATGTGTTCGATATTTTGATAGTATGTATGTTGTGATTCCCTTAGTGGTGTCATGTGAACGTCGACTACATGACACTTCACCATATTTGGGCCTAAGGGAATGCATTGTGGAGTAGCAATTAGATGATGGGTTGCGAGAGTGACAGAAGCTTAAACCCCAGTTTATGCGCTATTCCGTAAGGGACCGATTGGATCCAAAAGTTTAATGCTATGGTTAGAATTAATTCTTAATACTTTTATCGTAGTTGCGGATGCTTGCCGGAGGGTTAATCATAAGTAGGAGGTTTGTTCAAGTAAGAACAGCACCTAAGCACCGGTCCACCAACATATCAAATTATCAAAGTAGCGAACACAAATCGAACCAACACGGTGAAAGTGACTAGATGAAATTCTCGTGTACCCTCAAGAACGCTTTGCTTATCATAAGAGACCGTTTTGGCCTGTCCTTCGCCTCAAAAGTATTGTGCTACCTTGCTGCACTTTTGCTACTACTATCGTTACTTGCTCGTTACAAATTATCTTGCTATCAAACTACCCTGCTACTTACAATTTCAGCACTTGCAGACATTACCTTACTGAAAACCACTTGTCATTTCCTTCTGCTCCTCGTTGGGTTCGACACTCTTACTTATCGAAAAGAGCTACAATCAATCCCCTATACTTGTGGGTCATCAAGGCTATTTTCTGGCGCCATTGCCGGGGAGTGAGGTGCCTTTGGTAAGTGGAAATTGGTAAGGAAACATTTATATAGTGTGCTGAAATGTACTGTCACTTGTTACTATGGAAACAATCCTTTGAGGGGTTTGTTCGGGGTATCTTCACCTCGACCAGGACCACAATTAGCTACCCCACAACCTACTGCACCTACTAAAAATATTGAATATGAAATTCCTTCGGGTATGATAGAACAACTGCTCGCTAATCCTTATGCAGGAGGTGGAACTGAACATCCTGATATACACTTGATATATGTAGAACAAATTTGTAGATTGTTCAAGCTTGCAGGTTTACCCGGAGATGAAGTTATGAAGAAGGTTTTCCCTTTATCTTTGAAGGGAAAAGCATTAGCATGGTATAGGCTATGCGATGATATTGGATCTTGGAACTGGAATCAATTGAAATTGGAGTTCCATCAAAAAAATTATCCTATACATCTAGTTCATCGTGATCGGAATTATATATATAATTTTTGGCCTCGTGAAGGAGGAAGTATCGCTCTAGCTTGGGGGAGGCTTAAGTCAATGTTATATTCATGCCCCAATCATGAGCTCTCAAGAGAAATTATTATCCAGAATTTTTATGCTCGGCTTTCTTGTAATGATCAAACCATGCTTGATACTTCTTGTGCTGGTTCTTTTATGAATAAGACTATTGAATTCAGGTGGGATCTTTTGGAAAGAATTAAATGCAACTCTGAAGATTGGGAACTCGGCGAAGGTAAAGAGTCAGGTATTAAACTTAAGTATGATTGTGTTAAATCTTTTATGAATATCGATGCTTTTCAAAAGTTTAGCACTAAATATGGTCTCGACTCTGAGATAGTAGCCTCCTTTGTGAATCATTTGCTACTCATGTTGATCTCCCTAAAGAGAAGTGGTTCAAATATCACCCACCTATTAAAGAAGAAATTAAATAACCGGTACCACTTAAGGAAGAAACCATAATTTATAATGTTGATCCAGTTGTTCCTTCTGCTTACATTAAGAAACCACCTTTCCCTGTTAGGATAAAGGAACATGCTAAAGTTTCAATTGTGGTTAAAAAAAGCTATATTAGAACACCAAAAGTTGATGAACAAATCAAAGTAGAACCTAGTATTGCTATGGTTAAAGATCTCTTGGAAGAAGATATGGATGCGCATGTTATTTACTTCTGCGAAGAAGCTGCTAGAATTGCCAAACATGATAAAAAAGATAAACATAGACCTGTTGTTGGCATGCCCGTCATCTCAGTTAAAATAGGAGATCACGGTTATCATGGTTTATGTGACATAGGTGCTAGTGTGAGTGCTATTACTTACACCTTATATCAAGAAATTATGAATGACATAGCACCCGCAGAGATAAAGAAATTATGAATGACATAGCACCCGCAGAGATAAAGAAATTATGAATGACATAGCACCCGCAGAGATAGAAGACATAGATGTTACTATTAAACTTGCCAATAGAGACATATCACCAATTGGGATTGTTAGAGATGTTGAAGTCTTGTGTGGGAAAATAAAATACCCTACTGATTTTCTTGTTCTTGGTTCCCCACAAGATGACTTTTGTCCCATTATCTTTGGTAGACCTTTCTTGAATATCGTTAATGCTAAAATAAATTGTGAGAACAAACTGTCGGTGTTAGCTTTGGTGATGAGTCTCATGAGTTTAATGTTTCCAAGTTTAGTAGAAAGCTTCATGAAAAAGAATTGCCTAGTAAGGATGAAATAATTGGTCTTGCTTCTATTGTTGTGCCACCCACTGATCCTTTAGAACAATATTTGCCAGATCATGAAAATGAGTTACATATAAATGAAAGAAATGAAATAGATAAGATTTTCTTTGAACAACGTCCTCTGCTTAAACACAATTTGCCTATTGAAACTGTAGGAGGTCCTCCTCCACCAAAAGGTGATCCTGTGTTTGAATTAAAACAATTGCCAGACACTTTGAAATATGCTTATCTTGATGAAAAGAAGATATATCCTGTTATTATTACTGCTAACCTTTCAGAACATGAAGCAGAAAGATTACTGAAAGTTCTAAGGAAGCACCAAGCTGCTATTGGATATACTCTTGATGATTTAAAGGGCATTAGTACCACTCTATGTCAGCACAAATTTAATATGGAACCTGATGTTAAACCCGTTGTTGATCACCAACGTCGATTAAATCCGAAGATGAAAGAAGTGGTAAGAACGGAAATATTAAAACTTCTGGAAGCAGGTATAATATATCCCATAGCTGATAGTAGATGGCTAAGTCTTGTTCATTGTGTCCCTAAGAAAGGAGGTATTACTGTTGTTCCTAATGATAAGAATGAACTTATTCCACAAAGAATTGTTACAGGCTATAGAATGGTAATTGATTTTAGAAAATTAAACAAAGCAACTAGAAAAGATCATTACCCGTTGCCTTTTATTGATCAAATGCTAGAAAGATTATCTAAGCACACACATTTTTGCTTCCTTGATGGATATTCTGGTTTTTCACAAATACTTGTTTCTCAACCTGATCAAGAAAATACCAATTTTACTTGTACCTTTGGAACTTATGCTTATAGATGTAATAGCCTGGTTTTTGGCCCTTTTCTTTTTTCTTTTGATTTATTTGGTTTTTGCCCTGTTTTTATTTTTGGAGTGGTTCTGTGGCCTTGCCACCTGGGAAATCATCATCATTTCCTCTCCCAAGTGACTCATCATCCTCAAATCTTTCCCAAGATCATGCCATTTCCATTCTAGCCCAACTCCATAATTCTTTTTCTTGGGGAAAATTTCCTTTTCTATTAAAGGAATAACCTCAAGTGCCCTAGGTTGTGAAGCAACCTATATTTCTGTCCATCCAAAAATTCCCAAATGATTCTCATAATTCCTTTGGGTCATATGTTGCTCAAATATGCCCAAACTTTCCTGTCCTAGCCCAAGAATAATTCCCCAATAATTATTCTTCATTTCTGTCCAATGTGGCTTTCTGTGAAGGAAGTGCCACCTGTCCAATCTTGTTTGCTCCCAAAATTTTTGGACATTCTTTTATGTCCAAATAATTTCCCCATGCAAAAGTTCAACTTTATTTTCCTAGCCAATCTTCCTCAGTGATTTTTTAAAGTTTCTGTCAGACGGAAGGCATTGGCAAGGAAATGCTAGCTAGGAGTACCCAAATGAGTTGAAATTTTGCACACTCCTTAATGTGCTCATATCTTTGCACTCCTCCAAATTTCAGCTCCATCCCTTGATATATGTGAGCACAGGACCAAAACTTTGCTTCTGTCAATATTTTCAGGTTGTGAAGCAAGTATATTTTATATTGCTTCATTTTGGCTGAAATTTTACCAGAGCATTCTCTTAGCCTTAAAACCTTTCTCCACCAAATTTGGGATCAATTCATCAAGCAAACATTCCTATAGAATTTTTGCAAGTTTCTGGACAGAGAGAATAGCTGTGAAGGAAGTACCATTTTGGTGAATCCAATTGGTATGAAATTTTTACAGCACCTTTATCTGTCCAAATCATCATCCTATGACAAATTTGAGCTCAATTTGATGCTTCACGTGAGTGCATCATCTTGATTTAGTTTCTGACCAGATTTGGCAGTTGCTTAGCAACTATATTAAATCTTGATCCAAATCTTCTCAAAGTTAACAGGACGATAGTCCTTCCTAATCTAATCACCCCAGACAACTCCACTGGCACCAATCAATCCCCTATTGATCACCAGTGCTTGGACAAGTTTGATATGGCAAACTTTAATCGATGTTTAACTCAGACATAGAGCCTCTTATCTCACGTTTTTACTACCCACAGTCTCCAGTTTGGAGGAACATCATGATAGACAAGGTTTGCCCTCTCCTATAGTCCTCCCCGTGCCATGTCGCATGGTGACCGCATGGATTTTTTCCCGTGCACGCGCTCTGGCTGCAACAAGCATGCTCTAGTGCCTCGGCCTCTTCCTCTCGGCTTGTTCACTCAATCCCTCGTCTCCTAGCCATGTCCAACGTCTTCCTCTTGTCGTCGACACCTCCCTGGACTCCTCTCCCTCTCCGACAGGGCTTTAATGGCGCTCGTCGCCGCGCGTCCATAGGCGTGTTGTAGCCGGCCGTCGTCTTCTTCCTTCGTCCGTTTCCTCCCCGTACTATCTTGGCTTCCTCTACCCCGCGAGCTACTCCTCCTATTCCCTCTCGTCGCCTAACTCCGAGCTCAAGCACACGCACACGCGTCCGCGGCGACGCCAGCGCGGCACCACCCTGCTCCGGCTATATAAAGCCACCCCGGTGCCATTTCCCTTCGCCATCGACCTCGCCTCGCTCCTCGAGTCCTCCCTAGTGCCTTGCCCGAGCCCCGGGGCCTCTCCTCTCCCCTATTGGCCGCCATGGCCGCCACGGCCACCCTCTCAAATTAGCTCAAGCCCGAGCCCCTCTCCTCCTTCTATCACCACAAGCGGACCACCTAGTCCCTGTAGATCCTCCCCATCTACTTCGTTCGTCGCCGGACGCACCGTAGCCCCAACCCCGTCCAAGCCCGAAGCTCTCATCCGCCGGCGTCGAAGCCGCGTCGACTCGGTCCACCCCGGCATCCGTGGATGGGACCACTCGATGCGTCACTCGACGCTGAGCAGTTCCATAGGCGGAGCATCGCCGGAGGTGCCCGGTAGCGCCGGCAGGCCTCGTCGGGGCCAGCTCTGCTCCGGCCAGGCACGGGCGAGAGGAAGGAGATGGTACCGCCATCGCCAGCTGGCCTGTGGGCCCCGCGACCTCACTCCCCAGCCACTCCACGCGTGGACCCCAGGTACACTGGCGTGGATAAGTGGAGGCGTAATCCTCCGGATTACGTCTTCAGTACCCCAAAAGCGTATTTTCGTGTTCCTTTAGCTGAAAATGCGTTCTCACTTCTAGAAAACGTATTTCTTTCTAATACGCTTTTTGTTTTTCTGTCCAGGCCCTGTTTCAAAATATTTTCATTACAGATGGGTCCCTGGCAGTCAGACATTCATATCTTTTTGCTCGTAACTTCAAATGAGGTGATTCCAAAGCCCACTTCTTCGTCTCGTCGAGCCCGTTCTGTTGGTATCATTTTCACCCTGTTTTAGCATTCTGAAAATGACCATTTTGCCCTTGCGCTTAATCAGCCCCTCTGAGAGAGAACGTTTTCTGGCGATTCTTTCCGCGAGCTTCTTTCACTTCTTCCCGATGAATTCCTTCTACCCCAGATAAGCCAAACCCTCCATTTGCATGATTGCAATGCAGTGACATGGTTTAAATTATTTGAACTTGCTTAAAATATTGTTTTAGCTACTTGTGATTTGTTCATGGCATTTCTCGGAGTATTGTTTGATCTTGCTATTGCCATGATATTTTTCGGAGTTCTAAGTTTAATATTTTTCATCCTTTATGGATGACATGCTGCCTTTGGATTCTTAGTGGCTATTATGATTATTTTCATGATGATATTATGCTTTGGAGTATTACTTTAGATATTAAGTTGCCATTGGATTATTAGTGGCTAGTGTTATTTTCATCATAATGCTAGTTGATGTTATGTTTTGGAGTATGATTTCGGAGATAATGCTTGCATGTGGATCTTAGCTGGATAATTTGTTCTTGCTATTGGAGTAGTAGTATTATCGTTCTTGGATTTATCATGATAGTAGTGTAATGCTATCCTCGGAGTAGTTTGATATGTCGACATTATGCTTTGGTTTAGTTGTTGGATATTGCTATGACTTGGATTACAGGTTGATAGATGATATCGGAGTATCAGTTATCACTGTTATATTTTGGGAATGACTTATAGGTGATTTACATGTTGATATATTGTGAGCTGTAACAGTTTGGCAGGATGATGATGATAATGTTGGGATGATCTTGAGGATGATCATTCAGTTTGTGATGTGGTCACGAGGTGATCATGTGGATGTTTTGATCACGAGGTGATCAGGTGGATCATGAGGTGATCGAGACGATATATTGCTTGGCCGGTTAGCCAAGAGTGAGATGGTTGTTGAGATTGGAGATGGTGGTTTATCAGTATTGTATTAGTTTCATATCATGCTTAGTAGTTGCTTCATCATGGTAGCTGTTAATTTAATTAACCTGCTAATGATATGTTATTGTCTTGCCTTGATGCTTTTGGTTGTTGTGAGCTTGCAAGTACATTCAATGTACTGACCTAGCGTGTCATGCCAGATTGCAGGGATGCCGTGATTGCTTGATTGTTTGTCGAGGTGTCCGTTCGTGCGAGCTGGATCGTGTCCCAGCCAGAGTCCCTGCGGAGTGGAGTTCACCACCTTCGTCGTTGTTCCGCTGCTAGCATAGAGCAAGCGTAGTATCGCAGGCGTAGTGTCGCCGTGCTGATGTGCTTCTTTAACACCAGCTTGAAATCCAACACCTACTTTAGTTTCTGTTTGTGGTGACATAAGTCCCTCCCTATAACTCTTGAATTAAGAATTCTCACAATAACAGGGTCTACTCGATGTTAATTAGGCGTAAATGAAACTTTAGAAAAAATCTCGTAAAACAAAAAGGATATTCAATTAATATAATATCAACTCATTAAAGAAAATTGAGGGCATGCTTAGGTTAATGAATATGTTTCATTCATATATAATGCGTACACCCTGTGTATGTTCTATCCTATAGATAGGAATTCCACTATAGGAATTCGATAGGAATTGAGTTGTTGTTATGGTAAGTTAACACGGTTCGTTATTAAACCATGGATTTGATTTACCAAATCCATAATTATTGTATACTCTTTGATAGATATAGCACAACCCAAATTAATTCCTAATCCTTATTTTACAAGTTCTTAATAGTTCTCTTTTCTTATTTTGAATGCAAATACCTAACTAAACTAAATACTAATAAAATTCTTTGTTGACAGCAATCTATGCTTCACAGTAGTATATATTTTGTATATCGAAGTCCTAGATAGGAAAGTTCTTGTAATAAGAGTTGATTTGTTCTATGTCAAGCAGTGTCGTATTCCAGAGACTTCTCCTCGATCTCTGGGCTGGAATACGGGGTGTTCCGGTTTCTCTGAGCCGGGGTGCCACAATAAATGTATGCCTTTTGGTTTATGCAATGCACCTGCTACCTTTCAAAGATGTATGACTGCTATATTCTCTGACTTTTGTGAAAAGATTGTTGAGGTTTTCATGGATGACTTCTCTGTTTATGGGAAGTCTTTTGATGATTGTTTAAGCAATCTTGATCGAGTTTTGCAGAGATGCGAACAAACAAATCTTGTCTTGAATTGGGAGAAGTGCCACTTTGTGGTTAATGAGGGTATTGTTTTGGGTCATAAAATTTCTTAAATAGGTATTTAAGTGGACAAAGCTAAGGTTGATGCAATTGAGAAAATGCCATGTCCTAAAGGTATCAAAGGTATTCGTAGTTTCCTAGGTCATGCTGGTTTCTATAGGAGATTTATCAAAGTCTTTTCTAAAATTTCTAGGCCTCTTACGAGTCTTTTGCAAAAGGATATTCCTTTTGTTTTTGATGATGATTGTTTAGAAGCCTTTGAAACACTCAAGAAAGCCTTAATTTCTGCACCAATTGTTCAACCACTTGATTGGAACTTGCCTTTTGAAATTATGTGTGATGCTAGTGATTATGCTGTTGGTGCTGTTCTAGGACAAAGAGTTGATAAGAAACTGAATGTTATTCATTATGCTAGTAAGACTCTAGACAGTGCTCAAAGAAACTATGCAACTATTGAAAAAGAATTCTTAGTAGTGGTGTTTGCTTGTGATAAATTTAGACCTTATATTGTTGATTCAAAAGTAATTGTTCACACCGATCATGCTGCTATTAAATATCTTATGGAAAAGAAAGATGCTAAACCTAGAATTATTCGATGGGTTCTCTTGCTACAAGAATTTGATTTACATATCACTAATAGAAAAGGAGCCGAGAACCCCGTAGCTGATAACTTGTCTAGGCTTGAAAATGTGCCTGATGACCCACTACCTATAGATGATAGTTTTCCTGATGAGCAGTTAGCTGCAATAAATGTTGCTCATAATACTCCTTGGTATGCTGACTATGCTAATTACATTGTTGCTAAATATTTACCACCTAGCTTTACTTATCAGCAAAAGAAAAATTTCTTCTATGATTTAAGACACTACTTTTGGGATGATCCACATCTTTATAAAGAAGGAGTAGATGATATTATTAGACGTTGTGTACCTGAGCATGAACAAGGACAAATCCTACGGAAATGTCACTCCGAAGCTTATGGAGGGCATCATGCGGGAGATAGAACTGCACACAAGGTATTGCAATCTGGATTTTATTGGCCTACTCTCTTCAAGGATGCCCGTAAGTTCGTCTTATCTTGTGATGAATGCCAAAGAATAGGTAATATTGGTAAGCATCAAGAAATGCCTATGAATTATTCACTTGCTGTTGAACCATTTGATGTTTGAAGATTTGATTACATGGGACCTTTTCCTTCCTCTAATGGGTATACACATATTTTGGTGGCTGTTGATTATGTTACTAACTGGGTAGAAGCTATTCCAACCAGTAGTGCCGATCACAAAACCTCTATTAAAATGCTTAAGGAAGTTATTTTTCCAAGGTTAGGAGTCCCTAGATATTTAATGACTGATGGCGGTTCACACTTTATTCATGGTGCTTTTCGTAAAATGCTTGCCAAGTATGATGTTAACCATAGAATTGCATCACCTTATCATCCTCAGTGTAGTGGTCAAGTTGAACTTCGCAATAGAGAAATAAAATTAATCTTGCAAAAGACTGTCAATAGGTCTCGGGAGAATTGGTCTAAGAAATTAGATGATGCACTTTGGGCCTATAGAACAGCATATAAAAATCCTGTGGGTATGTCTCCTTATAAAATGGTTTATGGAAAAGCTTGTCATTTGCCTCTTGAGTTAGAACATAAAGCATATTGGGCAATCAAATAACTCAATTATGATCTCAAACTTGCCGGTGAAAAGAGGTTATTTGATATTCGCTCATTAGATGAATGGAGAACCCAAGCTTATGAAAATGCAAAATTATTCAACGAAAAAGTTAAAAGATGGCATGGCAAGAGAATCCAAAAGCGTGAGTTTAAAGTCAGAGAATATGTTCTTTTCTACAACTCTCATTTCAGATTATTTGCAGGAAAACTCCTCTCAAAATGGGAAGGCCCATATGTTATCGAGGAGGTTTATCAGTCAGGAGCCATCAAAATAAATAATGTCGAAGGTACTAACCCGAAGGTTGTCAATGGGCAACGAATAAAACATTATATCTCAGGTACGCCCATTAATGTTGAAAGTAATATTACCCAAACTTTGACACCAGAAGAACACATAAAAGAGTCCTTCCAGAACACTCCAAAATCATGAAAATAAGGAGGTGCGTGATACGGTAAGTAAACGGACTCCGAAAAATCCGCAAAAATATTTTTTGTCAGTTTTGGATTATTTAGAAAAATAGGAAAATAAGAAACTTCCAGGAAGCATACCCTGGTGGCCACAAGACACCAAGGCGCGCCCAGGTGGGTTGTGCCCACTTGGGACACCTTTCGGACTCCGTTTTTCTACAGCATGCTTGTTCCCCAAGATAAAAAAAATCTACATATACTCCCCGAAACTGTTGATCACCGTATCGCGGAGAAATCCTCTGTTCTCTTTTCTTGTTGTTTTCCTTTTAGATCTGAAAATATGTCGTCCCAAGACTCTGAGGGTGAGAGCTATGTTGCTGATTTCCTCGCAAATCCCATGTCCTATGGGGATGTGGAGCACTATGGCTGGACCACGGAGGAAGAGGAGGACTATTATCCTAGGGAGAAAGAGGAGACGAGCTCAGAAGAGGACGAACCTCCACTACCTCAACCTGGGGACATGCATGTGGAATTCAAGAAGTCAAGCCTCCCAAATAAACCAGAGAGTCCTAAGATTCAGTTCATACCCTACCATCTTTTGCAGGAATGCAAGCAGGACTTTGATACGTCTCCAACGTATCTATAATTTTTGATTGTTCCATGCTATTATATTATCAATGTTGGATTTTTTATAATCATTTTATATCATTTTTTGGTACTAACCTATTGACATAGTGCCAAGTGCCAGTTGCTGTTTTCTGCATGTTTTTTACATCGCACGAAATCAATATCACATGGAGTCCAAATGCAACGAAACTTCACGGAGATTTTTTTGGACTAGAAGACACATAATGGGCCCTGGCTGCGCCTGGGGGTGCTCCGAGGAGAGCACAACCAACCAGGGCACGCCCTGGTGGGTTGTGCCCACCTCGGGTGCCCCCCGGACCGCCTCTTTGCTCTATAAATACCCCAATATTCCCAAAACCCTAAGGGAGTCGACGGAAATCAATTCCAGCCGCCACAGAGTCTAGAACCACCAGATCCAATCTAGATATCATCACGGATGGTGTTCACCGCCTCCATTGGTGCCTCTCAGATGATGCGTGGGTAGTTCTTTGTAGACCTACGGGTTCGTGGTTAGTAGCTAGATGGCTTCCTCTCTCTCGCTGAATTCTCAATACAATGGTCTCTTGGAGATCCATATGATGTAACTCTTTTTGCAGTGTGTTTGTTGGGAGCTCATGAACTTTGAGTTTATCATCAGTTATATCTTTTTATATCCATGAAAGTAGTTGAGTTTCTTTGATCTTTATGCATGATTGCTTATAGCCTCGTATTTCTTCTCCGATATTTGGGTTTTGTTTGGCCAACTTGATCTATTTATCTTGCAATGGGAAGAGGTGCTTTGTAGTGGGTTCGATCTTACAGTGCTTGATCCCAGTGACAGAAGGGGAACCGACATGTATGTATCGTTGCTACTAAGGATAAAATGATGGGGTCTATCTCTACATAGATAGATCTTGTCTACATCATGTCATCGTTCTTATTGCATTACTCCGTTTCTCCATGAACTTAATACACTAGATGCATGCTGGATAGCGGTCGATGTGTGGAGTAATAGTAGTAGATGCAGGCAGGAGTCGGTCTACTAATCTTGGACGTGATGCCTATATAATGATCATTGCCTGGATATCGTCATGATTATTTGAAGTTCTATCAATTACCCAACAGTAATTTGTTTACCCATCGTTTGCTATTTTTCTCGAGAGAAGCCACTAGTGAAACCTACGGCCCCCGGGTCTCTTTCTCATATTATTTGTCTTTGCGATCTACTTTTCCTTTGCATTTATTTTCAGATCTACTAAACTAAAAATACAAAAATACCTTGTTGCGTTTTATTTTTATTTATTTTATTTGGCGTTCGATCTATCAATCTACTACAATTTCCTCACGTTCGTTTGCCCATCTTGGGGCGCCGCTACCCGAAAGGGATTGACAACCCCTTTTACACATCGGGTTGCGAGTAGTTGTTATGTGTGCAGGGGTTGTTTACGTTGTGTTGCTTGGTTCTCCTACTGGTTCGATAACCTTGGTTTCATCACTGAGGTAAACACCTACCGTCGCTGTGCTGCATCATCCCTTCCTCTTTGGGGAAATACCGACATAGCTTCAAGCCGCAATCAAAAGGAATTTCTGGCGCCGTTGCTGGGGAGGATCTTCAACATATACCAGGTTCCTAATCACAAATCTCATCTCCTCGCAATTTACATTATTTGCCATTTGCCTCTCGTTTTCCTTTCCCCCACTTCACAAAAATTTGTCGTTTCTATTCGCCCTATTTTTCGTTCGCCATTTTCTCGTCAGATCTCATGTTTGCTTGTGTTGCCATGTGTCTTCTATTTGCTTGCATCTTTGCTTTCTAAAAAACTATTTATATGGGTCCTCATCCACTTGCTAATCTTTTCAAAAGATCCAATTATGATGAACCAAAATCTAGTGAGTTGAGTGCACTGGATTATCTTAATGAAGTTTTCCTAGAAATTTATGAATTTGAAAATTGTGATGAAGTGATAAAAGAAGAAATTGATGAAGTGATTCACGATAGCTCCTTGAATGAAAAAGCATGATTGCAATGGTGTTATTATAAATTCTATTAATGTCTATTGTGCTAATAATATGCAAAACCCCAAGCTTGGGGATGCTAATTTTAATATGTCCACTACTTATTGCAATGATCATGATTGGGGTGATAACATTTCTTATGATCTTGAAAAATTGTTTATGCATCATGATGAATATGCTATTGATAATAATGCTTGCATTAATATTAAAAGTGGGTTTGGAGAGGTCATGACTTTATTTGATGATCCCACTATTTTGGAAGAGTGTCAACTTTGCATGCATGTGGATCATGAAGAGAATATTTTATGTGATGGTTATATTGTTGAATTTGATTATGATCCTACATGTAATTATTATGAGAAAGGAAAATATGGTTGTAGAAATTTTCATGTTACTAATTTACCTCTCGTTATGTTAAGATTGCTATTGTTTCTTTCTTTTTCCTTGCATATGCTATATATTTCTTGTCTTGATAATTTGTTTGCTTATAAAATCCCTATGCATCGGAAGTATGTTAGACTTAAATGTGTTTGTCACATGTTTCATGATGCTCTCTTTGTGTTTCAGTTATTATCTTTCGTGTGAGCATCGTTGACATTTTATGCCTAGCTAAGGGCGTAAAACTATAGCGCTTATTGGGAGGCAACCCAATGAATAAAATTTATTTTTGCTTTTTGTTCTTGTCTGTTTGCACAATTATGCTACTATTATGATTGTGTTTTTTGTGTTTTAATTAGTGTTTGTGCCAAGTAAAGCCTTTAGGATCTTCTTGGGTGATAGTTGTTTGATCTTGCTAAAAAATAAAAACTTATGCGCTTACGAAAACAATTGTTAAAAATCACCAGAGAGTCATAAAATGCCAATTCTTTTTGCAGAAGATTAATATACAAATTACCCAGGTCGTCCTAATTTTTCAGAATTTTTGGTGTTACAGAAGTATTCAAAATAGTCGATTGCTACAGACTGTTCTGTTTTGACAGATTCTATTTTCTTTGCGTTGTGTGCTTGTGTTGATGGCTCTATGGTTTTCTTTGATGAGTTTTTGCCGTAGAAAAGTTGGAATACAATAGATATAATGCAAAAACAAAATATGAACTGGTTTGATACAATACTTATAGTAGTGGTTTGCTTTCTTATACTAACGAATCTCACGAAGGTTTTGTTGAGTTTTGTGCGATTGAAGTTTTCAAGATTTGGGTTATCTTATGATGGATGAAGGAATAAGGATAGAAGAGCCTAAGCTTGGGGATTCCCCGACATCCCAAGTTATTATCCAAAAATGAGCAAACAACTAAGCTTGGGGATGCCCCCGAGTGGCATCCCCTCTTTCTTCTAATGACCATCGAGATTTTACTCGAAGCTATATTTTTATTCATCACATACTATGTGTTTTGCTTGGAGCGTCTTGTATGACATGAGTCTTTGCTTGTTTTATTTTCTGTTTTAAGTCTTGATCCCTTGCTGGACACACCTATTTGAGAGAGCCAAAATTATGTCATGACTTGTTAGAATTGCTCTCTATGCTTCACTTAAATCTTTTATGAGCTATGGACTTGCTCTAGTGCTTAACTTATATCTTTTTTAGCATGGTGTGCTTTAGTATTTTTTGAAGAAATGCTCTCTTGCTTCACTTAGATTTATTTGAGAGTTAGTAAAATTTTCAAGAAATTCTCTCTTGCTTCACTTAAATTATTTTGTGAGAAAGAAAAAAATTATGCTCATGATCTTCACTTATATTTGTTTGAGCTTATGAAAAGCAACACATGAAAATTAGTCCCAAAGTGATAGATATCCAAGAAGGATATAATAAAAAGTTTCATGAAGATCATTGGACAAAATAAACTTGATTCTTAGTAATGGTTTGGAGATATGATGATGTGATATGTGAGTTATGTTGATGAGTAATTATGCTTTAGTAAGAATGTTGGTGTTAAGGTTTGTGATTCCCTATGCAAGCACGAAAGTCAATAGTCATGCAATGAGATTTTATCCTACTTGTGGTGCATTATTCGGTGTTAATTATGCTTAATGCTTGCTTATGAGATTATTTGTTTCTTGGTTGGTCGCTTCTCAATCTTTTGCTAGCCTTCATTTTGCACTAAGTATGATCTCTACTTGTGCATCCAAAATCCTTTAAACCAGTTTTGCCACATGAGTCCACTATATCTACCTATATGCGGTATTCTTTTGCCGTTCTAAGCAAATTTGTATGTGCCATCTCTAATTTTCAAAATAAACTTCTCTCTTGTGTGTTCGTTTCGCTCGCGGAGCGGTGAGGGGTGGCTAATATTTTCCATGCTAGATGTGTTATTCTCACGATGAGTGTTTATTCACTTGTCATCGCACGAGAGTAAGGCAAAGGTTTTAGGGATGCCCAGTCCCGAAATGAAAAATGAATTTACTTTATGTTGTCAAATAATAATTTCCATGGAAAGTGTTGGTATGGAGGGCAACCGTGGATACGGCTAGCCACGGAAAGTGAAAGTATGGAAAAAGGAATAAACTTTATTTTCTGTTTGGGAACCGCCTATGATATATCTAGCATGGAAAGTGTTGGGAACTCTATGTCGTTTTCGTTTGTGGGAAGGATACACCTCCAAAATGTTTTTATCTCTAAGTTTTTCGCTTTGAGCTCTGGCACCTCTACAAATCCCTACTTCCCTCTGCGAAGGGCCTTTCTTTTACTTTATGCAATTTTTATTTTGAAATTGAGTGTCCATCTTCTCTTATAAAAGCACCAACTAAGAGGCAATATGATCATACTTGAGTATTGGGTGTAGCTGATATGCGAGTGTGTTTCACGAATGGATCAATGGTTGAGCATGATGGTCTAGGGATAACTTATTTTAGCATTGATATTTTGAAAGACTTGGTTGATTGTTGACATGCTTGAGTATTTAAATTATCATGTCAAAACTAGACTATTGCTTTGAATCACATAAATGTCCAAATGTCCATGCTATAAAGAAAAGAATATGATATGACATGTTAGGTAGCATTCCACATCAAAAATTCTGTTTTTATCACTTACCTACTTGAGGACGAGTAGGAGTTAAGCTTGGGGATGCTGATACGTCTCCAACATATCTATAATTTTTGATTGTTCCATGCTGTTATATTATCAATCTTGGATGTTTTATAATCATTTTATAGTCATTTTATATCATTTTTTGGTACTAACCTATTGACATAGTGCCAAGTGCCAGTTGCTGTTTTCTGCATGTTTTTTACATCGCACGAAATCAATATCACATGGAGTCCAAATGCAACAAAACTTCACGGAGATTTTTTTGGACCAGAAGACACATAATGGGCCCTGGCTGCGCCTGGGGGTGCTCCGAGGAGAGCACAACCCACTAGGACGCGCCAGGAGGCCCAGGCGCGCCCTGGTGGGTTGTGCCCACCTCGGGTGCCCCCCAGACCGCCTCTTTGCTCTATAAATACCCCAATATTCCCAAAACCCTAAGGGAGTTGACAGAAATCAACTCCAGCCGCCGCAGAGTCCAGAACCACCAGATCCAATCTAGACACCATCACGGATGGTGTTCACCACCTCCATTGGTGCCTCTCCGATGATGTGTGAGTAGTTCTTTGTAGACCTACGGGTCTGTAGTTAGTAGCTAGATGGCTTCCTCTCTCTCTCTCTCGCTGAATTCTCAATACAATGGTCTCTTGAAGATCCATATGATGGAACTCTTTTTGCGGTGTGTTTGTTGGGATCTGATGAACTTTGAGTTTATGATCAGTTATTTATATCCATGAAAGTATTTGAGTTTCTTTGATCTCTTTTATGCATGATTGCTTATAGCCTCATATTTCTTCTCCGATTTGGGTTTTGTTTGGCCAACTTGATCTATTTATCTTGCAATGGGAAGAGGTGCTTTGTAGTGGGTTCGATCTTACGGTGCTTGATCCCAGTGACAGAAGGGGAACCGATACGTATGTATCGTTGCTACTAAGGATAAAACGATGGGGTCTATCTCTACATAGATAGATCTTGTCTACATCATGTCATCGTTCCTATTGCATTACTCCGTTTCTCCATGAACTTAATACACTAGATGCATGCTAGATAACGGTTGATGTGTGGAGTAATAGTAGTAGATGCAGGCAGGAGTCGGTCTACTAATCTTGGACGTGATGCCTATATAATGATCATTGCCTGGATATCGTAATGATTATTTGAAGTTCTATCAATTGCCCAACAGTAATTTGTTTACCCGCCGTTTGCTATTTTTCTCAAGAGAAGCCACTAGTGAAACCTATGGCCCCCGGTTCTCTTTCTCATATTATTTGCCTTTGCGATCTACTTTTCCTTTGCATTTATTTTCAGATATATTAAACCAAAAATACAAAAATACCTTGCTGCATTTTATTTTTATTTATTTTATTTGGTGTTCGATCTATGAATCTACTATAATTTCCTCACATTCGTTTTCTCATCTTGGGGCGCCGCTACCTAAAAGGGATTGACAACCCCTTTTACATGTCGGGTTGCGAGTAGTTGTTATTTGTGTGCAGGGGCTGTTTACGTTGTGTTGCTTGGTTCTCCTACTGGTTCGATAACCTTGGTTTGATCACTGAGGGAAATACCTACCGTCGTTGTGCTACATCATCCTTTCCTCTTTGGGGAAATACCGATGTAGCTTCAAGCCGCAATCAGATTTATGCAAGAGGGTACTGGAGCTCGAACAGGAGGTCGGTGAATTGAAGGAGGAAAATTCCAGGGAAGAAGGGCAAGGCCTCTACTACATCACCACCTCCTTCTTCTTCTCCACCAAAGGAAAACTGAGTATCGGGTATGGGCACTCCCCTTGGCTTCCACCAAGCTTGGGGGAGGTGCCCGGTATCGTATCATCCCACTATCTTTTTGCCTTTACTTAGTTTAGTTCGATCTTTTGCTTTAGATGAATAAAAGTTTAGTTCAATCCTTTCTTCTTTGAGAGTTTGCTTAGTGATCTATCCTTGTAATCGTGTGCAAGATATATAATAAAGTTTAGTTTGAGTTTTTGCTTCCTTTACTTTCTTGTTGCAGTTAAAAGAAAATAAATAAATAAAGGAAAGGATATAAATAAAAGAAAGGAAATAAATCAAGAAGATCATATACTAATCTTATGGTAGGTGATGGCACCACATAAAGAAAAGTATAAGTAGAAATTTTTATTAGAGATTGACAAACATAGCATTAGTCAATGATGCAACTCATGCAAGAATTAATAAGGGAAGAGAATATTCACATATAAATATACTATCCTAGAAATCTTTTGTGATTGTGAGCCCCCATCAAAATATTATATGCCAAAATTATTGACGTTGGACAAGGAAGACAACTTAATGATTTATGTTTGTTCATATTCACATAGAAGTCATATTGTCATAGATCCTTTAACATGTGGTGCTTGTCCCCTATCTTTGCTAGCCAAAAACTCCGCACAAAGTAGAGATACTACTTGTGCATCCAAAAACCCTTAAACCCAAATCTTTTTTTCATGTGTCCACCATACCTACCTAGGGATTGAGCAAGATCACTCAAGTAAGTTGTCATCGGTGCAAAAAGGCAATAAAAATTGCTTCTAAATGTGTGAGATCATTTAGTGTAAGAAAAAATTGAGCGTTGCACGAACTTGTGATGGTGAAGAATAAAAGCGATAGACTGCATAATAAAGGTTACTATCACAAGGGGCAATGCAATGTGACGTTCTTTTGCACTAAGGGGTTGAGCATACAAACAAATAAGCGCATGGCAACCTCTGCTTCCCTCTGCGAAGGGCCTATCTTTTACTTTTATGTATTTACTTTTATGCAAAGAGTCAAAGTTTTCTCTTTATTCCTTTTTATTTTCTCCTTTGGCAAGCTTCATGTGGTGAGGAAAGGTCTAGGCACATATGTCCAGTTGAATATGGGTAGCATGAGTTATTATTGTTGACATCACCCTTGAGGTGAATACGTTGGGAGGCGAAACTATAAACCCCTATCTTTCTATGTGTTCGGTTGAAATGTTTTGCTCATGTGTATGCGGTGAGTGTTAGCAATCATAGAAGACTATATGATGGTTGAGTATGTGGACTTGCCTAAAGGCTCCGATACGTGACTCTTCCTGAAAAGATGATGAATTGTAGTTGCAAAGTTGACTGAGAACATAATTTGTTGGTTTCTAATAGAGTTTTTGCTTTATACTTCGATTGTGTGATGAACTGTTACTTATTCATGAGGAGTACATGATAAAAGTCTTATGTTTAAATTTGTTGTAGTTATAATAATGAACATGATGCTTCCATGTCCGTATTTTGTTTTTGTCGACACCTCTCTCTAAGCATGTGGACATGTTTTTCGATTTCGGTTTTCGCTTGAGGAGAAGCGAGGTCTAAGCTTGGGGGAGTTGATACGTCCATTTTGCATCATGTTTTCCTACTGTTTATTTATGATGTTTTTATCCATAATAATGCCTTTTGGAGTAATTCTAATGCCTTTTCTCTCATAATATGGAAGGTACACACAAAGAGGGGGAATTCCGGCAGCTGGAAATGTGGACCTGGAAAAGCTACGTCAGGCCACCTATTCTGCACAACTCCAAACAAGCTGAAACTTCACTGAGATTTTTTATCAAATATATGATGAATACTGGAGCAAATTACTACTAGAGGGGGCCCACCAGGTGGGCACAACCCATGATACGTCTCCAACGTATCTATAATTTATGAAGTATTCATGCTATTATATTATCTGTTTTGGATGTTTATGGGCTTTACTAAACACTTCTATATTATTTTTGGGACTAACCTATTGACCCAGAGCCCAGTGCCAGTTTCTGTTTTTTTCCCTTGTTTCAGTGTTTCGCAGAAAAGGAATATCAAACGGAGTCCAAACGGAATGAAACCTTCGGGAGCGTGATTTTTGGAGCGAACGTGATCCAGGAGACTTGGAGTGGAAGTCAAGGAAGCTTCGAGGTGGCCACGAGGCAGGGAGGCGCGCCTGCCCCCTGGGCGCGTGCCCCACCCTCGTGGGCCCCTTGTGGCTCCCCTGACCGACTTCTTTCGCCTATATATATATCCATATACCCTAAAAACATCGGGGAACAGAATAGATCGGGAGTTCCACCGTCGCAAGCCTCTGTAGCCACCAAAAACCAACCGGGACCCTGTTCCGGCACCCTGTCAGAGGGGGGGATCCCTCACCGGTGGCCATCTTCATCATCCCGGCGCTCTCCATGACGAGGAGGGAGTAGTTCACCCTCGGGGCTGAGGGTATGTACCAGTAGCTATGTGTTTGATCTCTCTCTCTCTCTCTCTCGTGTTCTTGAGGTGGTACGATCTTGATGTATCGCGAGCTTTGCTATTATAGTTGGATCTTATGATGTTTCTCGCCCTCTACTCTCTTATAGTGGATTGAGTTTTCCCTTTGAAGTTATCTTATCGGATTGAGTCTTTAAGGATTTGAGAACACTTTATGTATGTCTTGCATGTGCTTATCTGTGGTGACAATGGGATATCACGTGATTCACTTGATGTATGTTTTGGTGATCAACTTGCGGGTTCCGTGACCTTGGGAATCTATTCATGGGGGTTGGCACACGTTTTCGTCTTGACTCTCCGATAGAAACTTTGGGGCACTCTTTGAAGTTCTTTGTGTTGGTTTGAATAGATGAATCTGAGATTGTGTGATGCATATCGTATAATCATACCCACGGATACTTGAGGTGACATTGGAGTATCTAGGTGACATTAGGGTTTTGGTTGATTTTTGTCTTAAGGTGTTATTCTAGTACGAACTCTATGATAGATTGAACGCAAAGAATAGCTTCGTGTTATTTTACTATGGACTCTTGAATAGATCGATTAGAAAGGATAACTTTGAGGTGGTTTCGTACCCTAGCATAGTCTCTTCGTTTGTTCTCCGCTATTAGTGACTTTGGAGTGACTCTTTGTTGCATGTTGAGGGATAGTTATATGATCCAATTATGTTATTATTGTTGAGAGAACTTGCACTAGTGAAAGTATGAACCCTAGGCCTTGTTTCAACGCATTGCAATATCGTTTGTGCTCACTTTTATCATTAGTTACCTTGCTGTTTTTATATTTTCAGATTACAAAAACCCTTATCTATAATCCATATTGCACTTGTATCACCATCTCTTCGTCGAACTAGTGCACCTATACAATTTACCATTGTATTGGGTGTGTTGGGGACACAAGAGACTCTTTGTTATTTGGTTGCAGGGTTGCTTGAGAGAGACCATCTTCATCCTACGCCTCCCACGGATTGATAAACCTTAGGTCATCCACTTGAGGGAAATTTGCTACTGTCCTACAAACCTCTGCACTTGGAGGCCCAACAACGTCTACAAGAAGAAGGTTGTGTTGTAGACATCAAGCTCTTTTCTGGCGCCGTTGCCGGGGAGGTGAGTGCTTGAAGGTATATCCTTAGATCTTGCAATTGAATCTTTTAGTTTCTTGTTTTATCACTAGTTTAGTTTATAAAAAAACTACAAAAAATGGAATTAAGGTTGCCTCATATGCTTCATCTTTTTAATGTCTTCCGTGAAAATGATGGGAAGGAAAATTGTGCTCAAGTACTAGAAGAAGAATTACATAGAATGCTTGGTATAAAATATGTAAATGATGAGCATGATTGCAATGTTGTTAGTATGAATTCTTTGAATACCCATGATGCTAAATGATATGCAAAGCCACAAGCTTGGGGATGCTATGTTTGATGAAGATGATATGTTTAGTCTCCCAAGTTTTGATATGCAAATTTGTTATGATAGCATGCCTCCTACTTATGATGATTGTATTGATGAAATTGGGTTTGGAAGAGTGTCAACTTTAGGAAGTAGGAATCCCACTATTTTGGAGGATGTTGAATCTTATTTTGACAATTATGAAAGTGGATTTGGAGAGGTCATGACTTTATTTAGTAATGATTCCACTATCTTGGAAGAGGTTTCAATCGATTATGATGAGAACAAAGTTGCTACTTATGATGATTATTGTGATGACACTTATGCTATAAAAAGTAGTGATGATTATATTTATAAAACTTGTCATGATTATGATTACCCTCTTTCTGAACATTACTCTTTTAATGTGGAAACAATTTATAGTACCCGAGTCTCTTATGATACTCCCACTATTCCGATTGAGAAGAATTTTGCTTATGTGGAGAGTAATAAAATTTCTATGCTTGTACATCATGAAAAGAATGATTTAGGTGCTGGTTATATTGTTGAATTCATTCATGATGCTACTGAAAGTTATTATGAGGGAGGAATATATGCTTGTAGGAATTGCAATAATATCAAGTTTCCTCTCTATGTGCTTAAATTTTTAAAGTTATGCTTGTTTTGCCTGCCTATGCTAGTTGATTATTGTTCCCATAAGTTGTTTGCTCACAAAATCCCTATGCATAGGAAGTGGGTTAGACTTAAATGTGCTAGTCATATTCTTCATGATGCTCTCTTTATGTTTCAATTCTTATCTTTTATGTGAGCATCATTGAAATCATCATGCCTAGCTAGGGGCGTTAAACGTTAGCGCTTGTTGGGAGGCAACCCAATTTTATTTTAGTTTCTTGCTTTTCGGTTATGTTTAGGAATAAATAATCCATCTACCCTATGGTTAGATGTGGTTTTATTTTTTAATTAGTGTCTGTGTCAAGTAGAACCTTTGGGAAGACTTGGGTGAAGTCTTTATGATCATGCTGTAAAAAACAGAAACTTTAGCGCTCACGAGATTAGCTAAAACTTTTTACTGGGGAGTGATATTTAGTTGATTCTTTTTGCAGATGATTACTAGACAAATTCCTCAGGTCCACCAATTTATTTCAGGATTTTTGGAGTTCCAGAAGTATACGTTTGATACAGATTATTACAGACTGTTCTGTTTTTGACAGATTCTGTTTTTAGTGTGTTGTTTGCTTATTTTGATGAATCTATGGCTAGTAAAATAGTTTATAAACCATATAGAAGTTGGAATACAGTAGATTTAACACCAATACAAATAAAAAATGAGTTCATTTCAGTACCTTGAAGTGGTGTTTTGTTTTCTTTCGCTAACGGAGCTCACAAGATTTTCTGTTAAGTTTTGTGTTGTGAAGTTTTCAAGTTTTGGGTAAAGATTCGATGGACTATGGAATAAGGAGTGGAAAGAGCCTAAGCTTGGGGATGCCCAAGGCACCCCAAGGTAATATTCAAGGACAACTAAGAGCCTAAGCTTGGGGATGCCCTGGATGGCATCCCCTCTTTCGTCCTCGTTCATCGGTAACTTTACTTGGAGCTATATTTTTATTCACCACATGATATGTGTTTTGCTTGGACCGTCATTTTATTTTCTTTAGCTTTGCTTGCTGTTTGAATAAAATACCAAGATCTGAAATTCTTAAATGAGAGAGAGTCTTCACATAGCTAAATAATTATTTAACTACTCATTGATCTTCACTTATATCTTTTTGGAGTAGTTTGTCATTTACTCGTGTGCCTCACTTATATCCTAAGAGTAAATGGTTAAATGACTTGAATGTCATAAATCTGAAATTATATATGTTTCATATTCTTATCCCATGGGGAGTAATGTCTTCACATATAAGAAGTAGAGGTGGTAATTTTTTTGAAGGTTAGCAAACATTGTATTGGTCACTTGAACAATTCATGGAAGAATATTGAAGGAAGAGAGATTGCACATATAAATATACTATATTGGACATCTTCTATGATTGTGAGCCCCATTAATTATTTTCAAACCTGAGCAAATTAGTTGAAGTTGGACAAGGAAGACAACATAATGAGTTATGCTTGGGTATATTTGTATAGAAGTTATATTGTTATGGATCCTCTAACATGTGGTGCTTGCTATTTAGAATCCTTTGCTAGCCAAAATATCTGTACTAAGCAGGAATACTGCTTGTGCGTCCAAATTCCTTGAACCAAGTTTCTTCCATGAGTGTCCACCATATCTACCTATTGCGGTCTTTACCTGCCGTTCCAAGTAAATTTGCATGTGCCAAACTCTAAACCTTCAAATAATAATCTGTTTTGTATGCCCGAATCGCTCATGTAGCGACTAGGGGCTGTCAGTATCTTCCATGCTAGGTGGGTTATTCTCACGATGAGTGGACTCCACTCATCATTCACGAGAAAATGGCTGGTAACTGGGATGCCCAGTCCTATGATCAAAAGATCAAAAACAAATTCGCATTTAAACAAAACTCCCCCAGGAATGTTGATAGTTGGACGACACCCATTGTTTCGGACAAGCCGTGGAGTGTGAATGTTGGTGGAGGGGGAGTAAAAAAATTACCTTTCTGCGTGGGAACCGCCTATAATGTATGTATTATGGAAGATATTGGGAACTCTTGGTCGTTATGTTGACAATGAAAGCATACCTCTCAAAATTATTTTCATCTCTGTTTTTGCTTCGAGCTCTGGCACCTCTGCAAATCCCTGCTTCCCTCTGCGAAGGGCCTATCTTTTACTTTTATGCAAAAGTCAGTAGTATTCCTTCTCATTCCAACCTACTCTTTAGTTGGCCAGCATCATGTGATGGAAAGATCTGAGCATATATGGCCATTCAAATATATTTGATCATGAATTATTATTGTTGACAATTATCTATATGATAAATAAGTTGGGAGGCGAAACATTAAGCCCCTATCTTTCTCTGTGTTCCATGGATGCTATTTGTTCTAAAAATATGCTTTGAGTGGTAGCAATCATGGAAGACTATATGATAGTTGAGTATGTGGGATTTGCTAAATCAAAGCTCTGACATAGACTCTTCCTGAAAATAAGATGAATTTTAATTGTTTGATGACTAATAACACTGTTTGTTAGTTTTCAAGAAAGTTTATGACATATGCTTTAACATGTGAATAGTTTGTTACTTGATCATGAAAAGTTTTATGAGTTGAGCTACTGTTATGACATATAATGATGCTAGAAAAGGTGATTGAAATTATCATTGATCAAACTTATGCACCTGCTAGCATTCACACTTCATAAATTATTTCTTTTATCATTTACCTACTCGAGGACGAGCAGGAATTAAGCTTGGGGATGCTGATACGTCTCCAACGTATCTATAATTTATGAAGTATTCATGCTATTATATTATCTGTTTTGGATGTTTATGGGCTTTACTAAACACTTTTATATTATTTTTGGGACTAACCTATTGACCCAGAGCCCAGTGCCAGTTTCTGTTTTTTCCCTTGTTTGAGTGTTTCGCAGAAAAGGAATATCAAACGGAGTCCAAACGGAATGAAACCTTCGGGAGCATGATTTTTGGAGCGAACGTGATCCAGGAGACTTGGAGTGGAAGTCAAGGAAGCTTCGAGGTGGCCACGAGGCAGGGAGGCGCGCCTGCCCCCTGGGCGCGCCCCCACCCTCGTGGGCCCCTCATGGCTCCCCTAACCGACTTCTTTCGCCTATATATATCCATATACCCTAAAAACATCGAGGAACAGAATAGATCGGGAGTTCCGCCGTCGCAAGCCTCTGTAGCCACCAAAAACCAATCGGGACCCTGTTTCGGCACCCTGCCGGAGGGGGGATCCCTCGCCGGTGGTCATCTTCATCATCCCGGCGCTCTCCATGACGAGGAGGGAGTAGTTCACCCTCGGGGCTGAGGGTATGTACCAGTAGCTATGTGTTTGATCTCTCTCTCTCTCTCTCTCTCTCTCTCGTGTTCTTGAGGTGGTACGATCTTGATGTATCGCGAGCTTTGCTATTATAGTTGGATATTATGATGTTTCTCCCCCTCTACTCTCTTGTAATGGATTGAGTTTTCCCTTTGAAGTTATCTTATCGGATCGAGTCTTTAAGGATTTGAGAACACTTTATGTATGTCTTGCATGTGCTTATCTGTGGTGACAATGGGATATCACGTGATTCACTTGATGTATGTTTTGGTGATCAATTTGTGGGTTCCGTGACCTTGGGAATCTATGCATAGGGGTTGGCACACGTTTTCGTCTTGACTCTCCGGTAGAGACTTTGGGGCACTCTTTGAAGTTCTTTGTGTTGGTTTGGATAGATGAATCTGAGATTGTGTGATGCATATCGTATAATCATACCCACGGATACTTGAGGTGACATTGGAGTATCTAGGTGACATTAGGGTTTTGGTTGATTTGTGTCTTAAGGTGTTATTCTAGTACGAACTCTATGATAGATTGAACGCAAAGAATAGCTTCGTGTTATTTTACTATGGACTCTTGAATAGATCGATCAGAAAGGATAACTTTGAGGTGGTTTCGTACCCTAGCATAGTCTCTTCGTTTGTTCTCCGCTATTAGTGACTTTGGAGTGACTCTTTGTTGCATGTTGAGGGATAGTTATATGATCCAATTATGTTATTATTGTTGAGAGAACTTGCACTAGTGAAAGTATGAACCCTAGGCCTTGTTTCAACGCATTGCAATATCGTTTGTGCTCACTTTTATCATTAGTTACCTTGCTGTTTTTATATTTTCAGATTACAAAAACCCTTATCTATAATCCATATTGCACTTGTATCACCATCTCTTCGTCGAACTAGTGCACCTATACAATTTACCATTGTATTGGTGTGTTGGGGACACAAGAGACTCTTTGTTATTTGGTTGCAGGGTTGCTTGAGAGAGACCATCTTCATCCTACGCCCAGGCCCACCTCCGGTGCCCATCTTCTGGTATATAGGTCATTTTGACCTAGAAAAAATAAGGAGAAGACTTTCGGGACGGAGCGCCGCCGTCTCGAGGCGGAACTTGGGCAGGAGCACTTTTGCCCTCCGGCGGAGCGATTCCGCCGGGGAAACTTCCCTCTCGGAGGGGTAAATCATCACCATCATCATCACCAACAACTCTCCCATCTTGGGGAGGGCTATCTTCATCTACATCTTCAACAGCACCATCTCATCTCAAACCCTAGTTCATCTCTTGTGTTCAATCTTGTTACCGGAACTATAGATTGGTGCTTGTGGGTGACTAGTAGTGTTGATTACATCTTGTAGTTGATTACTATACGGTTTATTTGGTGGAAGATTATATGTTCAGATCCAATATGCTATTTAATACCCTTCTGATCTTGAGCATGATTATCATTTGTGAGTAGTTACTTTTGTTCTTGAGGTCACGGGAGAAATCATGTTGCAAATAATCATGTGAACTTGATATGTGTTCGATATTTTGATAGCATGTATGTTGTGATTCCCTTAGTGGTGTCATGTGAACGTCGACTACATGACACTTCACCATATTTGGGCCTAAGGGAATGCATTATGGAGTAGCAATTAGATGATGGGTTGCAAGAGTGACAGAAGCTTAAACCCCAGTTTATGCGCTATTCCGTAAGGGACCGATTGGATCCAAAAGTTTAATGCTATGGTTAGAATTTATTCTTAATATTTTTCTCGTAGTTGCGGATGCTTGCGGGAGGGTTAATCATAAGTAGGAGGTTTGTTCATGTAAGAACAGCACCTAAGCACCGATCCACCCACATATCAAATTATCAAAGTAGCGAACACAAATCGAACCAACATGGTGAAAGTGACTAGATGAAATTTCCGTGTACCCTCAAGAACGCTTTGCTTATCATAAGGGACCGTTTTGGCCTGTCCTTTGCCTCAAAAGTATTGGGCTACCTTGCCACACTTTTGCTACTACTATCGTTACTTGTTCGTTACAAATTATCTTGCTATCAAACTACCCAACTACTTACAATTTCAGCACTTGTAGACATTACCTTACTGAAAATCACTTGTCATTTCCTTCTGCTCCACGTTGGGTTCGACACTCTTACTTATCGAAAAGAGCTACAATTGATCGCATATACTTGTGGGTCATCAGCTACCTTTCTGCTAGAGTCCGAGCCGTTCGTCGACCATCGTAGTCGCCCGGGATGAGCTGAAACATCGTCGCCGCCACGTCGGCTGATTCGTCAAAAATTGCCTTGGATCTTCTTCCTCGTTGGCTACTCGGCATTCACCGTGTTGCGCACCTTTGCCGTGTTGGGAAACATAGTAGAAAACAAAAAAAAATCACCCTATGATCACCCAAGAACAATATGAAGATGCATAAATGGTTTGGATCATTATCGGTACCAACTTCGAGTAGCAGTGGAAGTAGACGAGTCGGTGTAGATCGTACTTGGAGTCCCTCGAACCATAGATGAACGATCCCGTGAACCGACCACGAACAGTCCCTCGAACTGAAGACCGAAAGCACGGCCTCTCTGCTTGGTTGCAAGCGTACGGTCTTTATGATCCGGCAGCGCTTCGCCGTCCTAAGCTAATTGTCGCTGGAGAATTAGAAGGAGGAGATTAGAACCACACATGGCTTCTAATTATGAGGATTAGAGAATCGAGGTCAATCCCTAATTGATCAACTAGGACCAACTAGAAGTAGAACTAGAGGAGGATCCAGAACTTGTGTAGAAAAAGCACCAAATATATATATATATATATATATATATATATATATATATATATATTGGAGGGGGAGAGGGGGCCCCACACAAGGAGGGAAGGAATCCCTCCTTGGTGCGCTAGCCATAGGGGGAGCGAAAACCCTCCCCTAGTCCAATTTGGCCTCCTCTCCAAGGAGAAGGGGGGCGCCTTCCCCTATTGGGCCCTTGTGGCCTAATCCTCCTTCCACCTTTTGGCCTTTTTAAGTCCCATTGATATCTATAATACCTAAATAGTTCATCCTCACTAACCTATTTCTCTTAACATGCAGACTATCCACATCAGCGATACTGCCCCGTCAGCGTTTTGGTAGAGACTTACAAGCGGGACCAACCACTATACAAAACAAACACGTTGGCTTAAGTTACTACTTGTAGGACCAACCAGAGAAGTTGCGGACGGACGTAATCCAGCCCAACCCATCGCCCCAGCTTTCCTCCCTCCCAACGTAATCCAGCCAAGCCCATTCTCCCGCTTTCCTTTGTTTTTTTGTCGACGAATACGCCACCACTTTCCTCCCTCCCACCTTTCTCCTCTGTCCACTCCGGCGTGCCGCCCAGCAGGATCCCGTCCAAGGTCCAACAGGCAAGACCGGAGGGCCGGCTCCCCCCTACGCACGCCACACCCTGCGTCGCCGCCCCGCCTATGATCTATTGGTCGCTCCCCTTGCCGCTCCCTCCCTGTCTGCTGCGCCTCACTCCCACGCCGGCATCCACCCTTCCTCCCGCCACACAGCACTGAAGCCACGGCGGCCACCTCCTTCCCTCCTCTCCCCTTCACCCTCCTTCTGCATACTCGCGCTGCCTGCCACGACTACTTCCCAAGGGATCAGCGCCCGGTGGTGTCGGGGTTGGGGATCGGTGTCGGCCTCGGAGGAGTTCAACCACCTCAATCCAGAGGCCATGTCATTGGTGGCGCATCAGGTGGATAGGTTGCAATGTCGGCAATGGCCTGAGTTGAGTACAGCTGAATCTATCCAAGAAGGCCATATGGACGCTTCCTTTCCAATTGCTCCCGACTACGGCGACGATATCCGTCGACTTGAAGGTATTGTACTCTGTTCTTAACAAAATTGTTTCCTTTTTCTACAATCCTATATATATTCTTATGAAAAAGGCCATAGCAAGCTTACACAGCCTACTGCTGCATCCTCTCTGCAGCCCATTGCTTCCACCGGCCCAACCGGTGTATCTTCCCCTGTCATGATGTATAGCAAACAACCAGTAGACTAACTGATGTTTACTCAAAAAAGTAGACTAACTGATGTCTGGCCCTCCCTCTCCTAATAATGTTCCAGACGGCGCTCCACTTCCTCTCCCCACCATCTACACAAGAAACAGATTGATTGCCCTTTCAAGTATGCTCGGCTCACCTCATTTCATTCCCATTAGTCTTCCATCTCAGTCCTAAATATGTTTTGATCTTCTTTGCATTCCAAGATTCACCTTATTATTTTGGTTACTTTTTCCATTTGCCATCTTACGCATCCTGTTTTTTCATCGTCTTTGATTTTGCATCAAAAGGTCATTATGTGGCTATAGTCTATGGGCAAGAGATTCAAATCGGTATGCATGAAGCTCAACATTTGGGGCATAATACGTGTAACCCTGTTGTATTTTTCACCTCTCCTATTTTATTTGACTACTTGCTTGCAAAGGTCAGGATATTTTTTTATCATCATTCTCATTCCCGAGCCTTTGCTTTCAGAGAGAGCAGAAAACCAATAGTTCAAAATCTGGAACCCTTGGTTATAACAAACACCAGCTCCATACATTACAAGAAACTGGAGAAATACATACCAGTGTCCAAAGCCAAACGATGAACAACCCCCCTTGAGTAACATACAGGAGGATGAGCGGCAGGTGGACAAAATAGGCCTGATGAAACAGCATGTCACATCATCAGTTAGAAAATAATTCAGGTGTCTCAAAATTGTACGATCAAGATCAAGGACTCACGGGAAGATATCACAACACAACTCTAGACACAAATTAAAATAAAACAAGCTTTATATTACAAGCCAGGGGCCTCGAGGGCTCGAATACATAAGCTCGAATACACAAGAGTCAGCGGAAGCAACCATATCAGAGTACAGACATGAGTTAGACAAGTTTGCCTTAAGAAGGCTAGCACAAGGGCATCTACGATCGAAAAGGCAAGGCCTCCTGCCTAGGAGCCTCCTAACTACTCCTGGTCGTCAGCGGTCTCCACGTAGTAGTAGGCATCGACGGTGGCATCTGGCTCCTGGGCTCCGACATCTGGTTGCATCAACCGAAAAGAAGAAGAAAGGGGGAAAAAGGGGTAGCAAAGCAACCGTGAGTACTCATCCAAAGTACTCGCAAGCAAGGATCTACACTACATATGCAACATTATCAAAGGAAGGCTGTATATGTGGACTGGGCTGCAGAAATGCCAGAATAGAGAGAAGGCCTAGTCCTATCGAAGACTAGCATCTTCTGAAAACCACCATCTTGCAGCAACAGGAGGGAGTAGAGTAGCATAAAGTAAACTAGTAGTAGTGTTATCAACCTCGGCCAGAGAACCTTTCTCGACTCCCTGCGAGAAAGCAATCCCAGAGCCATACTATCCAGTTATCACCTCATATCCATTTCTCATCACAAGTATCTAGTTCTAGTTGTATCGATCGGGATACAACTCCAAGTGTCCGTTACCGTAGGACAGGCTATCGATAGATGTTTTCTTCCCTGCAGGGGTGCACCAACTTACCCACCATGCTCGATTAACTCCGGCCGGACACACTTTCCTGGGTCATGCCCGGCCTCGGCCAAACGATACGCCGCAACCTGACCTAGGCTTAATAGAGAGGCCAGCACGCCGGACTAAACCTATACCCCCAGGGGTCATGGGCCATCGCCCCGGGAACTCCTGCACGTTGCGTGGGCGGCCGGTGAGCAGACCTAGCTACCTCCTTCAACAAGGCAGGTGCTTACACAGTCCAACCCGGCGCGCGCCGCTCAGTCGCTGACGTCTATTAAGCTTCGGCTGATGCATATGACGCAGAACGCCCATACTATGCCCACGTGATGGTTAGTGCTATCAGGCCAGAGGCCCCTCAGATCAAATATCCAAATCGTAGTGGATTAGGTGCACGCGGTAACAAGCAGAGACTCACGAAAGATGTGACCCCGTTGCCCCGTCTCGAGGACTTGCGGCAAGGGCTAGGAATGCCCGGCCACGCCTCGTAATTATCTCACGGGCACCCTCCAGGTCAACCCGACTCCACATCACTCGCAATTAAGCTCGCGCGGGTACCCCTCAGAGCCGACCCGTCTTTAGTAACATGGTTCAGTGTAAAGTCATAGTAACCATAGTAACTGTGTGTCTAACACCAAGGGGAAAACCTGAGGAATCACCCTTGACGGATTCCACTCGATGTAATCATCAAGGTGAACGTAAGAGGAACCACCCTCGAAGTTCACACTTGAGGGGTTGCACGACAGAGTCGTATCGGAAGTGGTTAAGGCGGAATCACCCTCGATGACCACGACCGAATAACTACACTATAGGGTTAACATCAGAAGTGTTGTAGAGGTCTCACCCTCGGCACTCGATAGTAACCCAGTAGTGTCGAGCAACTAAGGGGAAAGTGATGTGCGGTGCCGGGGCCTGGTCTTCGATCCCGTTGATCGGGTCTTCGATGATGAAGCAGGGGCAGCAAGGACAAGGTGGGGGGTCACTGATGGATCACTAACCAACCTATACTAAGCAGTTTAGGATAAGCAGGTAGGTAACATCAGCAGGTTACAATAAACAGGCTATGCATCAGAATAGGAGCAATCAATTACAGTAGCAAAATCTAATGCAAGCATGAGAGAATGGAATGGGCAATATCGGGATGATCAAAGGGGGGGCTTGCCTGGTTGCTCTGGCAAGGAGGGGTCGTCGTCGACGTAGTCGATCACCGGGGCATCATCGGCCTCGGGGTCTATCAGAGAGAAGAGGGGGAAGAAACAGTAAATATAAGCAAACAGATGCAACGCTAAGCATGACATGACGATAAGCAGAACTAGGGTCAACCTAACGTAGTACTACACGTTGCAGACGGAGGGGATAAACATCCGAGGATGAATTACCGACGTTAGGTGGATTCCGGACAAAGGAAAAGAGGGGGAAAGTTCCAAGTTCAGCATGCTAGGGGCATGTGACAGATGAACGGACCACGTATCCGGATTCGTTGGATTTTTCTGAGCAACTTTCATGTAGAAAACATTTTCATCGGAGTTACGGTTTAATTACTATGATTTTTGCAAGTTTAAAACATATTCTAGAATTATTTATATTAACAGAAAATGAATTATGATGTCAGCAAAGTGTCAGCATGACATCAGCAGGTCAACAGACCCGCTGACTGGTTAAACTGACCAGTGGGTCCTACATGTCATAGACAGAGGGCTAACAGTGGGTTATTTTAAGTAAACGTGGTTAAATAGCAGCTGGGCCCCACATGTCAGTGACTAATTAATGATTGGATTAGGTTTTAACTAAAACCGAGTTAATTAACTTAACTAAACGGGACGGGCCCACTGGTCAGTGGCTGCAGCGCCAAGTCAGCACAGTTGACCGGGGTCAACGGGTCAGCTGGGGCCCCTGGGACCCACCGGGCAGTGGCCCTGGGGGTGGCCCCCGGCCGGCCACGTCGGCGCGGCCGGCGTTCAGCCGTCGGCGACACAGAGAGGCGGCGGAGCCGCTCGGGCCTCGTCGAAATAGCGTTTTACGGCGCCGTTCGACACGCGGCTGGGTCCGTTCGAACGGCCACTCGACGCCGCGTCGATTGGTGGTGGTGGCACGGGCGGACTTGGCTGGAAACAGCGCTGGCGACGAGGTTTGCGCCGGAGCAGCTACGGGTGATGATGAAACGGACCTACGGCGTGCTACGGCTCGGGAGAAAGGGCTAGGCAGGCGCTGCGCGGCGCGGTGAAGCTAACGGGCATAAGCCCGTGACCAACTGGTCACCGGAGACTTGCCGGCGACGAGCTCCGCGGCGCCGCGTTCGGGCGTGCATGGGGAAAGCAGCTAGGGGGCGCGCCAGAGTCAACAAGGAGAGGGAGAAGGATGAGGGGCTCACCGAGGAGGCACAAGGTGGCCCGGTGTCAACTTAGTAGCAGCACCAGTCGCCGGAGATGACGAAGTTCGCCGGCGACAGTGGCGGAAGGGGACGGCTGGCACCGCTCGCTGTGGAGCTCTCCGGCTCCAACGAGGGGCACCAGACAACGCGTCTCTCCGCGGGGGGAGCGCTACGGCATGATGGCTCAGCTCGGAGACGACGGGGACCGCGAGGACGACGGCGCGCGACGGCAGGTGCGTTCGGGCAGTGGATCTGAGAAGGAGGCGAGCAGGCGGATCTGGTGGGGAGAGGGAGAGACAGAGAGGACGAGGGGGGGAGTGGGAGAAGGGCCCGAGGCGCCGAGGGGGCGTGGAGGCCTTATCCTCCTTGACGCCGGCGAGCGGGTGCGGTGGGGCGCGCTCGGGGCGCACACCGGGTCGGTGGAACAGGAGGGAGGCGCGGTGCGGGGAGCTGGGCCGGCTGGGCTGGTTGAGGTCCACGGGGCAGGGTCTGTGGGCCGTCCGGCTAGCCGAGGTGGGCCGAGGCCCAAGGGGAGGTCAGGGCTCTCCCACCCCTTCTCCTTTTCTTTTCCTTTTTCTTTTTTGAAAGCTTTTGCATTTTCTTTTTAGCCAATAATGACTTTGCAAAATTATGCCACTGGCCAAAACAATTTCAAAGAATTAAATTGCACTGCCACAAAAAGGGTGGGAGGCTTTTGGAATAGTTGCCAATTTTATAAATTAAAAAGGCATTTAATTTATTGCTTAGGTCACTGTTTTAAGTAGCTTAGGCCACTTAAACCCTTTGCAAAAAATGTTGGTTCACCACCAATATTAGTTTTGGATTATTTGGCACATGATGAACATTTAGTTTTCATGTTTGAGCATTTTTGAATTTCACACATAATTTGAAACTGAATTCAACTGGAATTTGAAAAGGAATATTGATCAAAGTGACTAAGCACTGTTATAGCAAAATAAGTAGCTTGATCTCAGGGATTACTGTAGCATCATTACACTGGGGTGTTACAACTCTCCTCCTCTAAAGGAAATTCTCGTCCCGAAATTAAGAGGTAGAAGGGAACAGGTCGGGGTATTCATCCCGGAGGTTATCTTGCGTTCCCAAGTGGCTTCATCTTTAGTATGATTCGACCATTGCACCTTGAGGAACTTGGTAACCTTCTGGCGTGTTCGACGTTCAGCTGCTTCAAGAATGCAGATCGGATGCTCCTTGTATGTGAGATCATCTTGAACTTAGAGTCAATTCCGGATCCACTTCACGTTCCGGAGCCTTGAAGCAACGACGAAGTTGCGATACGTGGAAGACGTCATGGACGTGAGAGAACTGAGGTGGCAACTCCAGTTGATAAGCCACTAGTCCACGACGGGAGAGAATGCAGAAAGGACCAATGTAGCGCGGAGCTAGCTTGCCCTTGACTCCGAACCGATGAGTGCCTCTCAAAGGAGTGACACGCAAATAAGCTTGTTCACCAGGTTGATAAGTTGAACCCCAGTGTTTATGATCATAATTGCTCTTCTGGCGGGACTGGGCCGCCTTGAGATTATCCCGGACAATGCGAACCTGCTCTTCAGCTTGTTGAATAATGTCTGGACCAATGAGAATCCGTTCCCAAGTTTCTAACCAATTCAGAGGGGTTCGGCACTTACGTCCATAAAGCACTTCGAAGGGTGCCATTTTCAAGCTGGCTTGATAGCTGTTGTTATAAGAGAACTCCGCATAAGGGAGAGATTCTTCCCACTTCTTGCCGAAAGAAATAACACAAGCCCGAAGCATGTCTTCAAGAATTTGATTGACTCGCTCGACTTGGCCTTGGGATTGGGGATGATAAGCAGTGCTCCAGGTAATATGAGTTCCCATTGCCTCTTGGAAACTATCCCAGAACTTTGAAGTGAATATACTGTCGCGGTCTGAACTGATCTCCTTCGGAATGCCGTGGAGTGACACAATTCGGGAGATATACAAGTTTGCTAACTGACTAGCAGTGATTGTCTCTTTGACTGGCAGAAAGTGAGCAACCTTCGAGAATTGGTAGATGACGACAAAGATAGCATCGTTACCTTTCTGAGACTTGGGAAGGCCAGTGACGAAGTCCATTTGGATTTTATCCCACTTCCATTCAGGAATCGTAAGCGGTTGTAGAAGTCCAGCCGGTTTCTGATGTTCTGCTTTGACGCGACGACAAACGTCACATTCTTCAATATATCGAGCAATGTCTTGCTTCATATTAGACCACCAGTACTTCTGACGGATGTCTAGATACATCTTGGTACTTCCCGGATGAATAGAGAGAGGGGTGTCATGCGCTTGTTTCATCACCTTCTCTGTCATAAGCTCGAACCGGGGTACTACAATGCGATCTCTGAAGTATAAGGTGTTGGGGAACGTAGTAATTTCAAAAAAATTCTACGCACACGCAAGATCATGGTGATGCATAGCAACGAGAGGGGAGAGTGTTGTCCACGTACCCTCGTAGACCGAAAGCGGAAGCGTTAACACAACGCGGTTGATGTAGTCGTACGTCTTCACGATCCGACCGATCAAGTACCGAACGCACGGCACCTCCGAGTTCAGCACACGTTCAGCTCGATGACGTCCCTCGAACTCCGATCCAGCCGAGTGTTGAGGGAGAGTTTCGTCAGCACGACGGCGTGGTGACGATGATGATGTTCTACTGACGCAGGGCTTCGCCTAAGCTCCGCTACGATATTATCAAGGTGTAATATGGTGGAGGGGGGCACCGCACACGGCTAAAAGATCGTTGATCAATTGTGTGTCTAGAGGTGCCCCCCTGCCCCGTATATAAAGGTGCAAGGGGGAGGCCGCCGGCCTAGGAGGTAGAGGCGCGCCAGGAGGAGTCCTACTCCTACCGGGAGTAGGACTCCCCCCTTTCCATGTTGGACTAGGAGTGGAAGGGGGAAGAGGTGGAGGGGAGGAAGGAAGCGGGGGGGGGGCGCCGCCCCCTCTCCTTGTCCTATTCGGACTAGGGGGAAGGGGGGCGCGGCCCTGCCCTAGCCTCCTCTCCTCCCTTCCACCTAGGCCCAATAAGGCCCATTAAGTTACCGGGGGGTTCCGGTAACCTCCCGGTACTCCGGGAAATCCCGATTTCACCCGGAACACTTCCGATGTCCAAACATAGGCTTCCAATATATCAATCTTTATGTCTCGACCATTTCGAGACTCCTCGTCATGTCCGTGATCACATCCGGGACTCCGAACAACCTTCGGTACATCAAAACATATAAACTCATAATATAACTGTCATCGTAACGTTAAGCGTGCGGACCCTATGGGTTCGAGAACTATGTAGACATGACCGAGACACCTCTCCGGTCAATAACCAATAGCGGAACCTGGATGCTCATATTGGTTCCCACATATTCTACGAAGATCTTTATCGGTCAGACCGCATAACAACATACGTTGTTCCCTTTGTCATTGGTATGTTACTTGCCCGAGATTCGATCGTCGGTATCTCGATACCTATTTCAATCTCGTTACCGACAAGTCTCTTTACTCGTTCCATAATACATCATCCCGCAACTAACTCATTAGCCACAATGCTTGCAAGGCTTAAAGTGATGTGTATTACTGAGTGGGCCCAGAGATACCTCTCCGACAATCGGAGTGACAAATCCTAATCTCGAAATACGCCAACCCAACAAGTACCTTTGGAGACACCTGTAGAGCACCTTTATAATCACCCATTTACGTTGTGACGTTTGGTAGCACACAAAGTGTTCCTCCGGTAAACGGGAGTTACATAATCTCATAGTCATAGGAACATGTATAAGTCATGAAGAAAGCAATAGCAACATACTAAACGATCGAGTGCTAAGCTAACGGAATGGGTCAAGTCAATCACGTCATTCTCCTAATGAAGTGACCCCGTTAATCAAATGACAACTCATGTCTATGGCTAGGAAACATAACCATCTTTGATTAACGAGCTAGTCGAGTAGAGGCATACTAGTGACACTCTGTTTGTCTATGTATTCACACATGTATTATGTTTCCGGTTAATACAATTCTAGCATGAATAATAAACATTTATCATGATATAAGGAAATAAATAATACTTTATTATTGCCTCTAGGGCATATTTCCTTCAGTCTCCCACTTGCACTAGAGTCAATAATCTAGATTACACAGTAATGATTCTTACACCCATGGAGTCTTGGTGCTGATCATGTTTTGCTCGTGGAAGAGGCTTAGTCAACGGGTCTGCAACATTCAGATCCGTATGTATCTTGCAAATTTCTATGTCTCCCACCCGGACTAAATCCCGGATGGAATTGAAGCGTCTTTTGATGTGCTTGGTTCTTTTGTGAAATCTGGATTCCTTTGCTAAGGCAATTGCACCAGTATTGTCACAAAAGATTTTCATTGGTCCCGATGCACTAGGTATGACACCTAGATCGGATATGAACTCCTTCATCCAGACTCCTTCATTTGCTGCTTCCGAAGCAGCTATGTACTCCGCTTCACACGTAGATCCCGCCACGACACTTTGCTTAGAACTGCACCAACTGACAGCTCCACCGTTCAATGTAAATACGTATCCGGTTTGCGATTTAGAATCGTCCGGATCAGTGTCAAAGCTTGCATCAACGTAACCATTTACGATGAGCTCTTTGTCACCTCCATAAACGAGAAACATATCCTTAGTCCTTTTCAGGTATTTCAGGATGTTCTTGACCGCTGTCCAGTGATCCACTCCTGGATTACTTTGGTACCTCCCTGCTAAACTTATAGCAAGGCACACATCAGGTCTGGTACACAGCATTGCATATATGATAGAGCCTATGGCTGAAGCATAGGGAACATCTTTCATCTTCTCTCTATCTTCTGCAGTGGTCGGGCATTGAGTCTTACTCAATCTCACACCTTGTAGTACAGGCAAGAACCCTTTCTTTGCTTGATCCATTTTGAACTTCTTCAAAACTTTGTCAAGGTATGTGCTTTGTGAAAGTCCAATTAAGCGTCTTGATCTATCTCTATAGATCTTAATGCCTAATATATATGCAGCTTCACCGAGGTCTTTCATTAAAAAACTCTTATTCAAGTATCCCTTTATGCTATCCAGAAATTCTATATCATTTCCAATCAGCAATATGTCATCCACATATAATATCAGAAATGCTACTGAGCTCCCACTCACTTTCTTGTAAATACAGGCTTCTCCAAAAGTCTGTATAAAACCAAATGCTTTGATCACACTATCAAAGCGTTTATTCCAACTCCGAGAGGCTTGCACCAGTCCATAAATGGATCGCTGGAGCTTGCACACTTTGTTAGCTCCCTTTGGATCGACAAAACCTTCCGGTTGCATCATATACAACTCTTCTTCCAGAAATCCATTCAGGAATGCAGTTTTGACATCCATTTGCCAAATTTCATAATCATAAAATGCGGCAATTGCTAACATGATTCGGACAGACTTAAGCATCGCTACGGGTGAGAAGGTCTCATCATAGTCAATCCCTTGAACTTGTCGAAAACCTTTCGCAACAAGTCGAGCTTTATAGACAGTAACATTACCGTCAGCGTCAGTCTTCTTCTTAAAGATCCATTTATTTTCAATGGCTTGCCGATCATCGGGCAAGTCAACCAAAGTCCATACTTTGTTCTCATACATGGATCCCATCTCGGATTTCATGGCCTCAAGCCATTTTGCGGAATCTGGGCTCACCATCGCTTCTTCATAGTTCGTAGGTTCGTCATGGTCTAGTAACATAACCTCCAGAACAGGATTACCGTACCACTCTGGTGCGGATCTTGATCTGGTTGACCTACGAGGTTCAGTAATAACTTGATCTGAAGTATGATCATTATCATTAACTTCCCCACTAATTGGCGTAGGTGTCGCAGAAACTGGTTTCTGTGATGATCTACTTTCCAATAAGGGAGCAGGTACAGTTACCTCATCAAGTTCTACTTTCCTCCCACTCACTTCTTTCGAGAGAAACTCCTTCTCTAGAAAGGATCCATTCTTAGCAACGAATGTCTTGCCTTCGGATCTGTGATAGAAGGTGTACCCAACAGTCTCCTTTGGGTATCCTATGAAGACACATTTCTCCGATTTAGGTTCGAGCTTATCAGGTTGAAGTTTCTTCACATAAGCATCGCAACCCCAAACTTTAAGATACGACAACTTTGGTTTCTTGCCAAACCATAGTTCATAAGGTGTCGTTTCAACGGATTTTGATGATGCCCTATTTAGAGTGAATGCAGACGTCTCTAAAGCATAACCCCAAAACGATAGCGGTAAATCAGTAAGAGACATCATAGATCGCACCATATCTAGTAAAGTACGATTATGACGTTCGGACGCACCATTACGCTGTGGTGTTCCGGGTGGGGTGAGTTGCGAAACTATTCCGCATTGTTTCAAATGAAGACCAAACTCATAACTCAAATATTCTCCTCCATGATCAGATCATAGAAATTTTATTTTCTTGTTACGATGATTTTCAACTTCACTCTGAAATTCTTTGAACTTTTCAAATGTTTCAGACTTATGTTTCATTAAGTAGATATACCCATATCTGCTCAAATCATCTGTGAAGGTGAGAAAATAACGATATCCGCCACGAGCCTCAATATTCATCGGACCACATACATCTGTATGTATGATTTCCAATAAATCTGTTGCTCTCTCCATAGTTCCGGAGAACGGTGTTTTAGTCATCTTGCCCATGAGGCATGGTTCGCAAGTACCAAGTGATTCATAATCAAGTGATTCCAAAAGTCCATCAGTATGGAGTTTCTTCATGCGCTTTACACCGATATGACCTAAACGGCAGTGCCACAAATAAGTTGCACTGTCATTATCAACTCTGCATCTTTTGGCTTCGACATTATGAATATGTGTGTCACTACTATCGAGATTCATTAAAAATAGACCACTCTTCAAGGGTGCATGACCATAAAAGATATTATTCATATAAATAGAACAACCTATTATTCTCTGATTTAAATGAATAACCGTCTCGCATTAAACCAGATCCAGATATAATGTTCATGCTCAATGCTGGCACCAAATAACAATTATTTAGGTCTAAAACTAATCCCGAAGGTAGATGTAGAGGTAGCGTGCCGACCATGATCACATCGACTTTGGAACCATTTCCCACGCGCATCGTCACCTCTTCCTTAGCCAATCTTCGCTTAATCCGTAGCCCCTATTTCGAGTTGCAAATATTAGCAACAGAACCAGTATCAAATACCCAGGTGCTACTGCGAGCATTAGTAAGGTACACATCAATAACATGTATATCACATATACCTTTGTTAACCTTGCCATCCTTCTTATCCGCCAAATACTTGGGGCAGTTCCGCTTCTAGTGACCAGTCTGCTTGCAGTAGAAGCATTCAGTTTCAGGCTTAGGTCCAGACTTGGGTTTCTTCTCCTGAACAGCAACTTGCTTGCTGTTCTTCTTGAAGTTCCCCTTCTTCTTCCCTTTGCCCTTTTTCTTGAAACTAGTGGTCTTACTGACCATCAACACTTGATGCTCCTTTTTGATTTCTACCTCCGCTGCCTTTAGCATTGCGAAGAGCTCGGGAATTGTCTTATTCATCCCTTGCATGTTATAGTTCATCACGAAGCTCTTGTAGCTTGGTGGCAGTGATTGAAGAATTCTGTCAATGACGCTATCATCCGGAAGATTAACTCCCAGTTGAATCAAGTGATTATTATACCCAGACATTTTGAGTATATGCTCACTGACAGAACTATTCTCTTCCATCTTGCAGCTGTAGAACTTATTGGAGACTTCATATCTCTCAATCCGGGCATTTGCTTGAAATATTAACTTCAACTCCTGGAACATCTCATATGCTCCATGACGTTCAAAACGTCGTTGAAGACCGGTTCTAAGCCGTAAAGCATGGCACACTGAACTATCGAGTAGTCATCAACTTTGCTCTGCCAGACGTTCATAACTTCTGGTGTTGCTCTTGCAGGAGGCCTGGCACCTAGCGGTGCTTCCAGGACGTAATTCTTCTGTGCAGCAATGAGGATAATCCTCAAGTTATGGACCCAGTCCGTGTAATTGCTACCATCATCTTTCAACTTTGCTTTCTCAAGGAACGCATTAAAATTCAACGGAACAACAGCACGGGCCATTTATCTACAATTAACATAGACAAGCAAGATACTATCAGGTACTAAGTTCATGATAAATTTAAGTTCTATTAATCATATTACTTAAGAACTCCCACTTAGATAGACATCCCTCTAATCATCTAAGTGATTACGTGATCCAAATCAACTAAACCATGTCTGATCATCACGTGAGATGGAGTAGTTTCAATGGTGAACATCACTATGTTGATCATATCTACTATATGATTCACGCTCGACCTTTCGGTCTCCATGTTCCGAGGCCATATCTGCATATGCTAGGCTCGTCAAGTTTAACCTGAGTATTCCGCGTGTGCAACTGTTTTGCACCCGTTGTATTTGAACATAGAGCCTATCACACCCGATCATCACGTGGTGTCTCAGCATGAAGAACTTTCACAACGGTGCATACTCAGGGAGAACACTTTTATCTTGAAATTTTAGTGAGAGATCATCTTATAATGCTACCGTCAATCAAAGCAAGATAAGATGCATAAAAGATAAACATCACATGCAATCAATATCAGTGATATGATATGGCAATCATCATCTTGTGCTTGTGATCTCCATCTCCGAAGCACCGTCATGATCACCATCGTCACCGGCTCGACACCTTGATCTCCATCGTAGCATCGTTGTCGTCTTGCCAACTATTGCTTTTACGACTATCGCTACCGCTTAGTGATAAAGTAAAACAACTACATGGCGATTGCATTGCATACAATAAAGCGACAACCATATGGCTCCTGCCAGTTGCCGATAACTCGGTTACAAAACATGATCATCTCATACAATAAAATATAGCATCATGTCTTGACCATATCACATCACAACATGCCCTGCAAAAACAAGTTAGACGTCCTCTACTTTGTTGTTGCAAGTTTTACGTGGCTGCTACGGGCTTAGCAAGAACCGTTCTTACCTACGCATCAAAACCACAACGATAGTTTGTCAAGTTAGTGCTGTTTTAACCTTCGCAAGGACCGGGCGTAGCCACATTCGGTTCAACTAAAGTGAGAGAGACAGACACCCGCCAGTCACCTTTAAGCAACGAGTGCTCGCAATGGTGAAACCAGTCTCGCGTAAGCGTACGCGTAATGTCGGTCCGGGCCGCTTCATCTCACAATACCGCTGAACCAAAGTATGACATGCTGGTAAGCAGTATGACTTATATCGCCCACAACTCACTTGTGTTCTACTCGTGCATAACATCAACGCATAAAACCTGGCTCTGATACCACTGTTGGTGAACGTAGTAATTTCAAAAAAATTCTACGCACACGCAAGATCATGGTGATGCATAGCAACGAGAGGGGAGAGTGTTGTCCACATACCCTCGTAGACCGAAAGCGGAAGCGTTAACACAACGCGGTTGATGTAGTCGTACGTCTTCACGATCCGACCGATCAAGTACCGAACGCAGGGCACCTCCGAGTTCAGCACACGTTCAGCTCGATGACGTCCCTCGAACTCCGATCCAGCCGAGTGTTGAGGGAGAGTTTTGTCAGCACGACGGCGTGGTGACGATGATGATGTTCTACCGACGCAGGGCTTCGCCTAAGCTCCGCTACGATATTATCGAGGTGTAATATGGTGGAGGGGGCACCGCACACGGCTAAAAGATCGTTGATCAATTGTGTGTCTAGAGGTGCCCCCTGCCCCCGTATATAAAGGTGCAAGGGGAGGCCGCCGGCCTAGGAGGTAGAGGCGCGCCAGGAGGAGTCCTACTCCTACCGGGAGTAGGACTCCCCCCTTTCCATGTTGG
>NC_057802.1:397877220-397896595 GCF_018294505.1 Triticum aestivum
CCCCTCTCCTTGTCCTATTCGGACTGGGGGGAAGGGGGGCGCGGCCCTGCCCTAGCCTCCTCTCCTCTCTTCCACCTAGGCCCAATAAGGCCCATAAGTTACCGGGGGGTTCCGGTAACCTCCCGGTACTCCGGAAAATCCCGATTTCACCTGGAACACTTCCGATGTCCAAACATAGGCTTCCAATATATCAATCTTTATGTCTCGACCATTTCGAGACTCCTCGTCATGTCCGTGATCACATCCGGGACTCCGAACAACCTTTGGTACATCAAAACATATAAACTCATAATATAACTGTCATTGTAACGTTAAGCGTGCGGACCCTACGGGTTCGAGAACTATGTAGACATGACCGAGACACCTCTCCGGTCAATAACCAATAGCGGAACCTGGATGCTCATATTGGTTCCCACATATTCTACGAAGATCTTTATCAGTCAGACCGCATAACAACATGCGTTGTTCCCTTTGTCATCGGTATGTTACTTGCCCGAGATTCGATCGTCGGTATATCGATACCTAGTTCAATCTCGTTACCGGCAAGTCTCTTTACTCGTTCCGTAATACATCATCCCGTAACTAACTCATTAGCCACAATGCTTGCAAGGCTTAAAGTGATGTGTATTACTGAGTGGGCCCAGAGATACCTCTCCGACAATCGGAGTGACAAATCCTAATCTCGAAATACGCCAACCCAACAAGTACCTGTGGAGACACCTGTAGAGCACCTTTATAATCACCCATTTACGTTGTGACGTTTGGTAGCACACAAAGTGTTCCTCCGGTAAACGGGAGTTGCATAATCTCATAGTCATAGGAACATGTATAAGTCATGAAGAAAGCAATAGCAACATACTAAATGATCGAGTGCTAAGCTAACGGAATGGGTCAAGTCAATCACGTCATTCTCCTAATGAAGTGATCCCGTTAATCAAATGACAAATCATGTCTATGGCTAGGAAACATAACCATCTTTGATTAACGAGCTAGTCGAGTAGAGGCATACTAGTGACACTCTGTTTGTCTATGTATTCACACATGTATTATGTTTCTGGTTAATACAATTCTAGCATGAATAATAAACATTTATCATGATATAAGGAAATAAATAATACTTTATTATTGCCTCTAGGGCATATTTCCTTCATAAGGTTCCATCTTCACCAAGTGAGAAATCTCAGGATTTCTCTAATGCAAGATGTTTTTTCATCAGATCAACATGAGCATCTTTGGCTTGAGCAGACTTGATTGCTTTCAGAAGAGTTGGTTCCAAGACAAGGTTATTCAGAGAACCCTGTGGAACTAGTTGAAGGTTCAGCTTGCACAGCTCTTCATAAAGGCGGGGTTGAGCTTTGAAAACCATGTGATTGTTGCAATAGGACTTACGGCTCAGGGCATCGGCCATTACATTAGCCTTACCAGGGGTATAGGATATACCGCAGTTGTAGTCAGCAATAGCTTCCATCCATCGCTGCTGACGGAGGTTCAGATCTGGCTGAGTAAACAGGTACTTCAGACTCTGATGATCGGTGAAGATCTTGCAACGATTACCGAGAAGGTACTGTCGCCATAGCTTCAGTGCAAAGATAACCGCAGCAAGCTCGAGGTCATGAACTGGGTAGTTCTCATCGTGAGGGCACACTTGACGCGAGGCATAAGCAATCACTCTGCGCTCTTGCATTAGGACGCAGCCTAATCCTTGTCGTGAAGCGTCGCAATAGATGACAAAGTCCTTGCGAGAATCAGGGGGAGCAAGCACTGGGGCAGAAGTCAGCTTGTCCTTGAGTGCCTGGAAACTTTCCTGACACTTGTCTGTCCAATCGAACTTAACGCCCTTGTGAAGCATATTAGTCAGTGGCTTGGCAATCTTCGAGAAGTTCTCGACAAAGCGGCGACAATAGCTGGCTAGTCTGAGAAAGCTTCTGACTTGCTTGACAGTCTTTGGAGGGGTCCAGTCAAGAATAGCCTAAACGCTCTCTGGGTTGACGGCAATACCATCCTTGGAGATGACATGACCAAGGTAGGTGACTTCGGGTAACCAGAATTCGCACTTGGAATACTTGGCATAAAGTTGATGCTCTCGAAGCTTTTCCAGAACAAGACGAAGATGTTCAACATGTTCTTCTTTATTCTTCGAATATACCAGTATATCATCCAGATAGACTACGACGAACTTGTCGAGGTAATCCATGAATATATAGTTCATCAGACGAGAGAATGTAGCTGAAGCATTGGTTAAACCCAATGACATGACGGTGTACTCGTAAGAACCATAACGAGTGACGAATGCGGTCTTTGGAATATCCTCTTCACGAACACAGATCTGGTGGTAACCCAACCTCAAGTCGAGTTTAGAGAATATCGATGAACCAGCCAGTTGATCATACAGATCATTGATCCGAGGAAGGGGATATTTGTTCTGAATTGTAGCTTGGTTGATAGGACGGTAGTCTTGGACCAAACGGTTCGTTCCGTCCTTCTTCTTGATGAAGAGAGAAGGTGCTCCCCAAGCAGAGGAACTTGGACGAATGAAACCCTTGCGAAGAGATTTGTCGATTTCCTCCTTTAGTTCAAGGAGCTCATGAGGTGGCATCTTGTAGGGTCGCTTGGCGATAGGAACGGTGCCTGGTTTCAAGTCGATGACGAACTCGATAGCCCGGGCAGGGGGTATTCCTGGAAGTTCTTCTGGAAAGACGTCTTGGAAGTCGCGAACGACTAGAATCTTTTCAATTCCCTCAAGAGGTGCTGCGTTCAACGCATTCAAGACATGAAGTCGTGCTTCAGCGTTTTGAACCAGACAAGCATTGTAGCTTACTATCTCATCTGAAGGGTGCAGAAGGTGGACGGTTTTAGTGGCACAAACGATAGAAGCCGTATGTGCTTTCAACCAATCCATTCCCAGAATGAGGTCAATATTGGAAGACTTCAGAATAATGGGAGAGGCATGGAACTCTAATCCTTCAATCTCAATGACGACGTTGTGGCTAACCATGGTGGTTCGGCATTGGCCCGCATGGGTTTTTACCACTAGTGGAATGTGCATCTCTTCGTATTTAATGTCATGCATGAATGCAAAATCTTCAGATATGAAAGAATGCGATGCTCCTGTATCAAATAAAACAGCAGCTGGTACTGAATTAACAAGAAGAGTACCCATCACAGTGGCAGGCTGGTCTTGAGGTTCATTCAGATCAATATGATTAGCCTGACCACGACCATAAGGTCTGGCATTGTTGTTGCGGGGCTGATTGTTACCACGAGCATTAGAAGGCAGAGCCAGCTGGCTCTTGTTCTGATTGCACTCTTTGGCAAGGTGACCTGGACGGCCACATCTGAAGCACAAACCATCATTGGGATTGGGAGCAGGAGCTTGGGGTGGTACAACTCGAAGAGGCTGCCTCTGCGGTGGAGGAGGCAGACGAGGTGCAGCATAGGACTGTCTTGGAGCAGGTGCAGTTGGGCGATACATGCTGTGGGGGATCCATATCCGACGCTTCTGCACTGACGGGCCCGAAGATGAGCCAGCGTCACGGTTGCGCCTGAGGGATCCCTGGTGTTCCTGAAGACCAGTCTCCACCTGAATAGCCTTGTTCACCAAGGTGGCGAAGTCGGCAAAGTCATGAACGAGCAGTGCTAGCTTGATATCAGGGTGAAGTCCATCACAAAACTTCTCTTGCTTACGAGCATCAGTAGCAATGTCTTCTTCAGCGTAACGGGACAAGTCCAAGAATTCCCGCGGATAAGCATCTACAGACTTGTTGCCTTGGGTGAGGTTGCGGAACTCTCGCTTCTTCTTGTCCATGATTCCCCGAGTAATGAAGCGGGCACGGAAAGCGGCTTGGAAATCCGGCCAAGTGATGACCGTTCCAGCAGGTAGGGTATGCCTGTGGCTGTCCCACCATTGAGCAGCAGGACCCTAGAGGAAGAAGGATGCGAAGGTGACATAGCTGGCAGGGGCAACACTAGCACACTCCATTTCATATGTGATGTCGCGGAGCCAGTCATCAGCATCAAGGGGTTGAGTTGAGCTGCGGTAGATAGTTGGGTTGAGGCACATGAAGTCCTGCAGAGTTACTGGGGTTGGCTGTTGATTCATGTTCGGACGAGGAAACTGAGCCATCATTCCTTCCATGAATTGACGATTCAGCTCAAACTGTTGCATCATTCCAGCAAAGAATTTGGGCGGTGGTGGATCGTTGGCACCACGGCCACGACCAGCCGGTCTAACCATCCTGCTAACATGTAACAGGGGGTAGTTCAGCATTGAGCATTTGCAAAGACAAGGATCATTCATGATGAAATATGCATAATGAAAGAGGTACGATGGATACCACTTCGTAGTCAACACGACAGTGTGTGTACTATTTAGAATACTATTCTAAGGAATAACTATGGCTTATCCAACTTTGGGGTGAGTGTGGTCACGGGATCCTAATGTTAGAGTTAGTAAATTCGTTTAACCCGAATAGAAGAGAGATCAGAGTCCCAGAGTATAGACGAGGAGTAAAAGATCCTAATACCACCCAATGGCGACGTGGGCCCGTAAGACACACATCCATGCTAGTAAAAAGTTTTTCAGTGACTAGACTCAACTTCGGCCAAGGAGTTGGAAAGGGGGCTACCTACAGGCAGTCGGCTCTGATACCAACTTGTGACGCCCTCGATTCAATCGTACACTAATCATACACACAAATGTGTACGATCAAGATCAAGGACTCACGGGAAGATATCACAACACAACTCTAGACACAAATTAAAATAAAACAAGCTTTATATTACAAGCCACGGGCCTCGAGGGCTCGAATACATAAGCTCGAATACACAAGAGTCAGCGGAAGCAACCATACCTGAGTACAGACATGAGTAGGACAAGTTTGCCTTAAGAAGGCTAGCACAAGGGCATCTACGATCGAAAAGGCAAGGCCTCCTGCCTGGGAGCCTCCTAACTACTCCTGGTCGTCAGCGGTCTCCACGTAGTAGTAGGCATCGACGGTGGCATCTGGCTCCTGGGCTCCGACATCTGGTTGCATCAACCGGAAAGAAGAAGAAAGGGGGAAAAAGGGGTAGCAAAGCAACCGTGAGTACTCATCCAAAGTACTCGCAAGCAAGGATCTACACTACATATGCAACATTATCAAAGGAAGGCTGTATATGTGGACTGGGCTGCAGAAATGCCAGAATAGAGAGAAGGCCTAGTCCTATCGAAGACTAGCATCTTCTGAAAACCACCATCTTGCAGCAACAGGAGGGAGTAGAGTAGCATAAAGTAAACTAGTAGTAGTGTTATCAACCTCGGCCAGAGAACCTTTCTCGACTCCCTGCGAGAAAGCAATCCCAGAGCCATACTATCCAGTTATCACCTCATATCCATTTCTCATCACAAGTATTTAGTTCTAGTTGTATCGATCGGGATACAACTCCAAGTGTCCGTTACCATAGGACAGGCTATCGATAGATGTTTTCTTCCCTGCAGGGGTGAACCAACTTACCCACCATGCTTGATTAACTCCGGCTGGACACACTTTCCTGGGTCATGCCCGGCCTCGGCCAAACGATACGCCATAACCCGACCTAGGCTTAATAGAGAGGCCAGCACGCCGGACTAAACCTATACCCCCAGGGGTCATGGGCCATCGCCCCGGGAACTCCTGCACGATGCGTGGGCGGCCGGTGAGCAGACCTAGCTACCTCCTTCAACAAGGCAGGTGCTTACGCAGTCCAACCCGGCGCGCGCCGCTCAGTCGCTGACGTCTATTAAGCTTCGGCTGATGCATATGACGCATAACACCCATACTATGCCCACGTGATGGTTAGTGCTATCAGGCCAGAGGCCCCTCAGATCAAATATCCAAATCGTAGTGGATTAGGTGCACGCGGTAACAAGCAGAGACTCACGAAAGATGTGACCCCGTTGCCCCGTCTCGAGGACTTGCGGCAAGGGCTAGGAATGCCCGGCCACGCCTCGTAATTATCTCACGGGCACCTTCCAGGTCAACCCGACTCCACATCACTCGCAATTAAGCTCGCGCGGGTACCCCTCAGAGCCGACCCGTCTTTAGTAACATGGTTCAGTGTAAAGTCATAGTAACCATAGTAACTGTGTGTCTAACACCAAGGGGAAAACCTGAGGAATCACCCTTGACGGATTCCACTCGATGTAATCATCAAGGTGAACGTAAGAGGAACCACCCTCGAAGTTCACACTTGAGGGGTTGCACGACAGAGTCGTATCGGAAGTGGTTAAGGCGGAATCACCCTCGATGACCACGACCGAATAACTACACTATAGGGTTAACATCAGAAGTGTTGTAGAGGTCTCACCCTCGGCACTCGATAGTAACCCAGTAGTGTCGAGCAACTAAGGGGAAAGTGATGTGCGGTGCCGGGGCCTGGTCTTCGATCCCGTTGATCGGGTCTTCGATGATGAAGCAGGGGCAGCAAGGACAAGGTGGGGGGTCACTGATGGATCACTAACCAACCTATACTAAGCAGTTTAGGATAAGCAGGTAGGTAACATCAGCAGGTTACAATAAACAGGCTATGCATCAGAATAGGAGCAATCAATTACAGTAGCAAAATCTAATGCAAGCATGAGAGAATGGAATGGGCAATATCGGGATGATCAAAGGGGGGGCTTGCCTGGTTGCTCTGGCAAGGAGGGGTCGTCGTCGACGTAGTCGATCACCGGGGCATCATCGGCCTCGGGGTCTATCAGAGAGAAGAGGGGGAAGAAACAGTAAATATAAGCAAACAGATGCAACGCTAAGCATGACATGACGATAAGCAGAACTAGGGTCAACCTAACGTAGTACTACACGTTGCAGACGGAGGGGATAAACATCCGAGGATGAATTACCGACGTTAGGTGGATTCCGGACAAAGGAAAAGAGGGGGAAAGTTCCAAGTTCAGCATGCTAGGGGCATGTGACAGATGAACGGACCACGTATCCGGATTCGTTGGATTTTTCTGAGCAACTTTCATGTAGAAAACATTTTCATCGGAGTTACGGTTTAATTACTATGATTTTTGCAAGTTTAAAACATATTCTAGAATTATTTATATTAACAGAAAATGAATTATGATGTCAGCAAAGTGTCAGCATGACATCAGCAGGTCAACAGACCCGCTGACTGGTTAAACTGACCAGTGGGTCCTACATGTCATAGACAGAGGGCTAACAGTGGGTTATTTTAAGTAAACGTGGTTAAATAGCAGCTGGGCCCCACATGTCAGTGACTAATTAATGATTGGATTAGGTTTTAACTAAAACCGAGTTAATTAACTTAACTAAACGGGACGGGCCCACTGGTCAGTGGCTGCAGCGCCAAGTCAGCACAGTTGACCGGGGTCAACGGGTCAGCTGGGGCCCCTGGGACCCACCGGGCAGTGGCCCTGGGGGTGGCCCCCGGCCGGCCACGTCGGCGCGGCCGGCGTTCAGCCGTCGGCGACACAGAGAGGCGGCGGAGCCGCTCGGGCCTCGTCGAAATAGCGTTTTACGGCGCCGTTCGACACGCGGCTGGGTCCGTTCGAACGGCCACTCGACGCCGCGTCGATTGGTGGTGGTGGCACGGGCGGACTTGGCTGGAAACAGCGCCGGCGACGAGGTTTGCGCCGGAGCAGCTACGGGTGATGATGAAACGGACCTACGGCGTGCTACGGCTCGGGAGAAAGGGCTAGGCAGGCGCTGCGCGGCGCGGTGAAGCTAACGGGCATAAGCCCGTGACCAACTGGTCACCGGAGACTCGCCGGCGACGAGCTCCGCGGCGCCGCGTTCGGGCGTGCATGGGGAAAGCAGCTAGGGGGCGCGCCAGAGTCAACAAGGAGAGGGAGAAGGATGAGGGGCTCACCGAGGAGGCACAAGGTGGCCCGGTGTCAACTTAGTAGCAGCACCAGTCGCCGGAGATGACGAAGTTCGCCGGCGACAGTGGCGGAAGGGGACGGCTGGCACCGCTCGCTGTGGAGCTCTCCGGCTCCAACGAGGGGCACCAGACAACGCGTCTCTCCGCGGGGGGAGCGCTACGGCATGATGGCTCAGCTCGGAGACGACGGGGACCGCGAGGACGACGGCGCGCGACGGCAGGTGCGTTCGGGCAGTGGATCTGAGAAGGAGGCGAGCAGGCGGATCTGGTGGGGAGAGGGAGAGACAGAGAGGACGAGGGGGGAGTGGGAGAAGGGCCCGAGGCGCCGAGGGGGCGTGGAGGCCTTATCCTCCTCGACGTCGGCGAACAGGAGGGAGGCGCGGTGTGGGGAGCTGGGCCGGCTGGGCTGGTTGAGGTCCAGGGGGGCAGGGGGCTGTGGGACGTCCGGCTGGCCGAGGTGGGCCGTGGCCCAAGGGGAGGCCAGGGCTCTCCCACCCCTTCTCCTTTTCTTTTGCTTTTTCTTTTTAGCCAATAATGACTTTGCAAAATTATGCCACTGGCCAAAACAATATCAAAGAATTAAAGTGCACTGCCACAAAAAGGGTGGGAGGCTTTTGGAATAGTTGCCAATTTTATAAATTAAAAAGGCATTTAATTTATTGCTTAGGTCACTGTTTTAAGTAGCTTAGGCCACTTAAACCCTTTGCAAAAAATGTTGGTTCACTACCAATATTAGTTCTGGATTATTTGGCACATGATGAACATTTTAGTTTTCATGTTTGAGCATTTTTGAATTTCACACATAATTTGAAACTGAATTCAACTGGAATTTGAAAAGGAATATTGATCAAAGTGACTAAGCACCGTTATAGCAAAATGATTAGCTTGATCTCAGGGATTACTGTAGCATCATTACACCGGGGTGTTACAGTCATCTACTTAGTATGTCTCCTAATCTTTGCTACAATCAGTGATAGTAACAAGTTCATTCGTTCATGTAGAAGTCTCATGTTTTTCAATTTTGGAACAAAAGGAGTTCAATAAGTATTTCTTATGGATATTTGTTATCTACCTAGCACCATATGAATAATTTCCAGTGTCTCTTCTTGATAGGTATGATATATGCTATATTCATACTCTTCTTTTCGGTTGTAAAGGCTTAAAATATGGCACATATATTGTACTGCGGTCCTATATCCTTTACCTTGATGTTCCTGTGAGGGAGGTAAATACAGATCCCAAATTCATGGTTTCTCTTAATTCCCAATTTCTTGATCCCTATTATTTACTGAGTCTGCAAATCATTTTGATTATTTATTTTGAACCAATATCCATCCTAGATTAGGATCAAACCCCCGGGAATACGCTGTGCGGCACAGATCTGTATGGTCGTCTGACGGGAGAAATTTCAGGAGCATCTGAGCCCGTGCTCAGAAAAGAATATTTGTGATCTATACTTCAGTTATACATGTGACATGTCTTCTTCGCAGATTCTTTTTTAATGTCTATCAATAAGTTTTTGTTGAAAATTGAAACAGGTGAGCGTTCTTGCTGAAGTAATAAGTGTATATAATGTTGTCATCTGACATTATTATTTACGAGCGCTAAATTTATTGGCACACTACCAACTATCTTATACCTACAGTCTTATTCCTGTTAATATATGCTTATTCTTCTTACATTAATGTACCATGGCCATCTCTATTTTGTTCTAGCTACCGTATAACCTATATCTCCTTCACAGTAGCATATACATGTGATGCTCAAACTGCCGGAAAAAAGATTGAAGCGTGCATACAGAGTTGCAACCATGGCGTGTTTTTTGCTATGTACAAGCTGTCTTTCAGGAAAGTATTTTTTTAATGGTTCTGATCATCTGTTGTAGATATACCTATATGCAAAGATCTGGAGCTATATCTATCTGTGCAACAAATTATGCATAGTAAATTGATTTGTAAATATGGAATCTGGTTATCCATTCATTTTACTTAAATTTCGCCATCCTGTTTTTTTGCAGGTGTTTGTAGTAGATTGAACATCGCATCACTAGAAGAGAAGCTAATTTGCTTCTGGGCATGCTTCTATCTTCTTACAATATATCAAGTTTACATAAATTGTTTCTGTTATTTATATAAATGTATATTCAAAGTATGCCAGAATATCCTCATTACCTCATGTCGTGTTGTAAGTGTGTTTGTGTGCCAAAGAAGTTGTGGTCCTCAAAGTTAATTATTGTCCATAACCATACATCTAATTACTGTTGGAATACTGTAATTAAACTTTGCAGATCGAATATCTTATTATAGTTGTTCCATTGGTTTGTAAGCTTCCTGTAATTTCATTAAGTGTGACAGGAACTTCTTATATATTTTACAACGTTGGTTTACGTGAGCTAAAAAACATCCCACCCCAGTGATAAAACTAATTTCCTTTCTATCCCTTCATTTGTCCTCCAGAATGCACATCATGAATTTTTTAAGTTTTACACAATAAAATCCCGCAGCAACGCGATTAAATATAAAAACCTCTTAACAATTACTAGAGCCTTTTATTATTAATTTAACATCACCAGAATTTTTTTACCAATATATTATTTATCGTAATATCTGGTATTGCCCGGTAAACTCCGAAACCCTTCCGGTGACCTTGAAACACTTCCGGTTCCTCTCGAAACTAAGTCGAATATTAATGAAACAATTCCACAAATAAATCCTCTATACTCTCATCCTACTAACACTCAACAGATCATGATTACCTTAAACTTGTGACCATGTAGGTTTGGTAAAACATAGACATGAACGAAACCCCTTCGTTCAATGCCTGATAGCGGAACCGTGGACATCCACATCGATCCCTATGATTAGACGAATGAAATCAAGTGCACCTTTGGTTATCATGTTATATTCCCTTTGCTTTGCGATACTTTACAAAACCCGAGATGTGTCGGTATCCTCATAAGTCATACACATGCTCACTATACCGTTATCTGTGTTACCGGTTTTGTTCTTCTTTCTCGTTGAAGTGTTCCGATATCCCAGTGACATAGTCTCATGTGTCTGGCTAGACAATGATGGATGTCGTCACACCGAGAGGGCCCTAAGAATATCTCTCCTTGATCAGAGGAGCAAATTCCACTCTCGAGCTATATAGTCCCTTGTCAAACTTTCCGATGAACCTATAAGTTGTCGTTATGATCACCGTGTTACATGACGTTTGAGCAACCCCAAAGCTCATCGTATGGTAAGAAGTGACTACGATACTCTCATGGCCTAAAGAACAAAAACACATGTTAACACTCTGTATTATAACAATTTATTTCAGACGATATTATCTCAAAGTGTAACAAAAAAGTTTGGGTCGATTCAATATGATCGTTCTTCTAATGTCATACTCTCAATGTTGTTTTAGGACTATCTTTACACTTAACGATATCCTAAGATCTGGAAAACATGATCACCAACAACACTTGACTCAGTCTTAGAGGCAAGACTAGGAACCTATTCGTTACCGTTTTATCATTCCACACGTGCATATGAGTTTTTCACTGAATCACATATTCCAAGATCATAGCAGTTATAGCATTGAATATAAACTCTTAATTATGAAAATGGAAATATAATAATACAATGTTATTGCCTCTAGGGCATATTTCCAATAGTCTTCCACTTGCACTAGAGTCAATAATCTAGTTACATAGACTATTTTAACACCTATGGCTTATCCAGTGTTGCTCATGCATTGCTCGTGGTAGAGTCTTCGTCATAGGTTCTGGCACTTTCAAAACCATGTATTATTTGTGTTAATCATGTCTAATCTTTATGTGGGATCTTGATTCGTTTTGCTTTGAGCAATGGCACCACTATTCATAATACAGTGTCATTGGTTTCATCGCACTTGGGATCATACCAACTATATCACGAGACTTCTTGATCCAGACTGCTTTGAAACATTTGATGCTTTCAACATTTTCTTCTTTCACTATAGAATCCACAATAGTGTTCATGATTTGAAAACTGTTCCAAACAATTATTCTAACATAGCACAATAATTATATCAGTCATGAAATTGGTGATCATGTAACCATTTACAACGATCTCTTCATCTAGTGAGATACTCAATTATATTAACAATTACCTAGTGAGCCAATCAGGATCACTTTGGTACCTGCTACTAACACTTAGTGCATAAGAAACATTTGGCCTTATACATACCATAGCATTCATGATGAATTCAATCATCGAGATATATTGAATTCCACTCATGTGCATGTTGCTTATCGAATGTCTTATATGCATTGATTTCTTCTTAGAATCATGCTACGTGATATTAGGAGAAAACACTTTCTCCATTTTAAACATTTTAAAACCCGTCAATGTATTCATTTTGGCTTAGCACAATCAGACGTCTTCATCTATCTATATAGATCTTTATATCTAATAAGTTGCTTCGCCTTTCATTGGAAACATATTCTTTATAAATTTTCATTGTGCTTAGAAACTTCATATTATTTCCAATCAATAATATGTCGTTTACATATATGATTAGAAATTCTATAGAGCTCCCACTAAATTTCTTGTATACACAAGTTTCTTCATCATTTTAATAAAGTCAAACTTTTTAACAATCTCACTAAAATATTGATTCCAGCTCCTTGATACTTGCTTCAAACCATGGAAATACCTTTGAAGCTTGCACACCTAACTGGTATCCTGAGGATCTACAAAACTTCTGGTTGTATCATTCATACATCATTTCCATTTAGCAAACTAGTTTTGATATCCATTTGCTACATACCTTCTGAAGGATTAACCAAGTTCCAAAACTTAATTGTCGTATATAAACTCCATTTCAGTATGCATGGTTATAAGCCATTCCTTTGAGCTAGGCACTGCCACTGGTTCCTTGTAGTGCACAATTTCATCATTTTCTAAGATGAATATCTCATTGTGAGATCATTCAGGAGGTTCATTAACTCTTCCTGATCAACGCAATTCTGTTACAAGCTTTAAGTAGAGTTTCTACATATACATCTCGTGTAGTAACTTCCAACTCAGTTCTGCGGACAATTTTTGGAACAACTTCTGGTTTGTTAATCCTACTTACTTTCGCTAGAGATTCAATAATCCTATCAAGCTACATTGTCCTCCCACTTACTTCTTTAGCAAGGAAACTTCTTCTCAAGAAAGTGTTCATTCTTTATGACAAACACTTTGTACTTGAACTTTTGGTAGAAGGAATACCCAATTATATCTTGGGGATAACCTATAATTTAGCATTTGTCTCGATCATGTACTCCATAACTCATATGGTGTCATCTTGCAAGATAATTAGACTGTACACCATGTCTGATAACAAACGCCTTCATGGGCCCACCTCTTTTTTTTCGGGAAACTTCTAATCTATTCATCTTCAATCATGATAGTACAACGAACACCAGAATAACAAAAAAATGCATCCAGTCTGTAGACCACCTAGCGACGATTACAAGCACTAAAGTGAGCCAAAGGTGTGCCGCCGTCATAGCCCCTCCCTCGTCGGGTCCGGGCAAAACTTGTTAAAGTAGACAGTCGGGAACTCGCCATGCTAAGGCCCCATCGGACCAGCGCACCAGAACAACAACCATCACCGATGAAAAGACGTGTAGATCGGAAGGATCCAAGCTAAAGACACACAGATGTAGTCGAACAAAACCGAATCTGAATAGATTCACCAAAAAGAACCACCTACCGAATCCCGCGAGATCTGCCGGAGACACAACTCCACCCGCTATCCGATGATGCTAGACGCAGTGAGCCCAGCTTAATACTCCATGGATACGAACAACCAAGTCTTGATATGACAGGGGGTGAGTACCAGGTGATACCACACCCTAAATGTTCCGACGATACCAACTTTGAAAAATCAATTTAGATGTTTCAGAAAAATCTGTATTTTTTGTGTATGTTCACAACATATGTGACTACAATCCCTAAAAAGACCAGGTCCAAATTCGAAAAACACATTGAGAAACAAAAATGACAAGTCTAGCATGAATATTATCACAAAAAGACAAAAGCCAAATTGTTCACATCTGGATTTGTCTTTTTTGTTTCTCAATGTGCATTTTGAATTTGAAGCTGAAATTTTAAGGGTTGTAAACACATACCTTATGAACATTCATGATTTTTTTTCAGAATTTTTTGAATGATTTAAAATTAAGTTTTTTTGGAATGGTATCATTCATTTAAGGTATGGTATCACTAGATATTCTCCCAGGGGCAAAGATGGTGGCCTGGTGGGCACACAGTTCGAAGGGTTTTGTAGAAATGTTTTGGGAGACCTGCTCTAGATGGTTCTCGTGTGACATCCATGCGGCACTTCGTTCCTCGGTTTCAGGATAGCGACCTCAATTTTTGTGTGCTGCCTAGAGTATTTTTCTGCTCGGATGAGTTAACGATTTGAGAGGAACCTGCAAGGTGGAGACGTGTCGCGTTCTTGACAGGTCTTGGCTAGCACAGTAAGAGCCTGTCAGTCTCAGTAAAATCAAATCAAATGGATAGCAAAACATGCGTGTTGGTAACAAAACCTCTACCCCTGTCGCTACAGGTAATGCCTTTCTACTGGTCCAACATTGTTATCCAAAATACTGTACTACTTAGATTTGATTTCAAGACGTGTACACATGAAGTGGATGGCTAACCACTACAATAACGCCATATACTGGTCAGACTTCGGACTCCAAGCATATTTGACCATTGATCACTTGACGATTTTGCTATTTCTATTATGCACACATGTGAAGCAACTATCTCTAAGTCGACGCACGAGCCATTTTGTTTCTTTGAAATAGTATGCACACGAAATGCGTGGTTCGGAATGGAGCGGAGTCAGAGCTTGCCGGCGGGCGAGGTCCATCTGTCAAGCATGTCGAGGCACTCCTTGGGGCGGTACTCCGGCGCGGTGTGCCCGGCGCCCTTGACGGTGGCGTAGGTGAGGTTGTAGGCGTACTCCGTCGTGAACCCCGCGACCTGCTGCTTGGAGTACCACGGCCTCCAGGGCGCCACCACGGGGTAGCCCATCGTCCTGATCCATGCCTGCGTGCCGACGAAGGTGAAGTCCAGGTCGTGGTCACCGTTGTACACCAGCGCCCGGTAGCCCCGGCGCGTCAGGTTGATGTGGTACGGTACTGCGCTTCGCACGTCGTGCCGGAAGTGCGCCAGCGTGGTGCACCGGCTCCACGCGCCGACGGAGCCGTCGCGGATGCCCAGCGTCTCCCTCACCTCTGCGTCGTCCGACCAGATGTACGACAGCCGGTACCCGTTGTCCCGGCACTCGACAGGGAGGGCCAGCCTATGCTGCAGGTTGTCCTGGAGCAGCAGCCTTGCCGTCTTCGTGAAGACGGTGGCGCCGCCGGGGTCTCGCAGCGCGAGGCCGCAAAAGGGCTCCAGGACGTGCACGGGGTTGATGTCGGTGGTGACCACGCTGATGGCGTCGAGAGCGTTGGCGCACCGCGCGTTGCTCGGGGTGACGAAGTCGTCCCGGCTGCAGCTGACCTGCGCCGCCTCGTAGAGCTCGTCGGAGATGAGCCCCATGCCGTGCATGAAAGGCACCTTGCCCGGGGTGTCGTACCTGTCGTCCGTGCCAGGGTTGCCCACCAGGTAGCCCTGCAGGTTGAGCTTGGGGCCTCCGCTTGCGTGGCCGGCATCATTATGATTGGCGATCTCGAGCGCGGCGACCGGGACGGTGTAGCCGGAGTAGGAGTCGCCGCCGATGTAGAGCGGGTTGGAGGCAAACTCGGGGTGGTCGGCGATCCACTTCTCAAGGAATATCCGGAGCTGCGCGCCGGTGCCGGTGAGGCTGACGTTGAGGCCCTGCTCCTCCCGCGCGAAGGAGAAGCCCGTGCCGACGGGCGCGTCGAGGAATATGACGTTGCTCACCTTGGTCCACGAGTCCTCGAAGTAGACCAGGGTCGGGAACCCCTCGGTGTAGCCGGCCACGTCGAACTTGAGAGGGCCGATCTCGAAGAAGAGGCCGGAGAGCGCGGAGCAGCCGGGGCCGCCGGTGATCCACAGGATGAGGGGGTCCTCCTTCGGGCTGCGCTCCGACTGGATGAAGTAGTAGAAGAGGTCCGTGCCGTGCGTGTCGTCCACCTCCACGTACCCCGTCTCCAGGTAGAAAGGCAGAGGGCCGTCGAACCCTTTGACGTGCGTGATGGCGTTCCGCCGCCGCTCGTACGCTGCCGCCGGCGAGCTGAAGGCCAGGTCGACGACCACGAGGAGGAGGAGGAGCAGCCTGGCCATGTGGACTAGCTTGCCCCGCTGGAGCGCTTGCAGGAGTAGAATGCCAATATGAAGACGACTTGGCGAGCCGGGAGCCACTCCGTGGTGGTTATCCTCCAGCCAAATCGACCCAGGGCGCGCTCCCGCGGCGAAGCGTGTGGCACGAGGAGCACAATAAAATGGGATCGGCTAGGTGTAGTCAACTGAAAATTATATTTCCGTGTCACTTGTTTATATGTGTGAATGATGCGCAGCCACGAAAGAACAAAGCCTGCCGGACACAGCTATGCTATGCCATGCTACTCTCTTGCGATTTGCTGTAATTTTGGAGGGAGAAAGCGCGAGGAGAGAGAGCTTGTGAGAGAGACGGTGTTGTGTACGTACATGTCAGAGAGATTTAATGAGAGAGAGAGAGAGACAGCTCGTGACAGAGATTTGAGCCGTGTGCATGCATGCGACGATCTCCCAGCGTTTCGGCCAAAAAAAAAAAAAATCGCCCCAGGGCGCGCGAAGCGTGTGGCACGAGGAGCACATTAACCATCTCCACGGCACGTCCTGCCCACTCGCCCGCTCTAGCGCTCCTTCCCCTCGGCTCGCAGGCAGCAGCACTCCTATTTTTGTTTTTGTTTTGAAAGATCCAGCGATGGCTGGCTTTGTATTGGATCGGCAGAAAGCAGTGGCAAAGATAAACATGGTGCGGATCCGAAGATCAGGGACTAAGAGCATCCGCAATAGTTTGTATGTTCAATCGTTGGTATAATTGTCCACGTCAACAGCCAACAACACATCAAACATGCTCTTTAATGGGGCTTATGTTAATCGTATGTTAAAAAAATGAACAGACTTGCCTCGGAGCTTGGGCCTGGAGCGTTGGTTCAGATTCATACGGTTTCATTCTCTCTCTTCTTTTATTATGTGCCATGTCATCAAAATAGTCTAGGTGGCAATTTAACCAACGATGATCATACGACAACTAGTTTGTATGTTAGCTTGTTGGTAAAACATGACATGTCATCAACCAACACCTTAACATACAACAACTCCAATGGGTTATATCTAGTTTGCCCAATAGGATGTGAGACAATAAATAAGGTGCTCTCTCGTTCTACATCGGAGCTTGTGCAAGAGGTGTTGGTTCATGTACATACAACCTTCTTCTCTTTCCTCATTTATTGCATGACACATCATCAAAAATCCTATGTGGCAAAGTCTACCAACAACTATCTTACAACCATTGGAGGTGCCCTAACAGGAGAAGAACCGGCAGCCCTAGTGGCTAGGTAACAGGGGCAATGTTCTCAGGATTGATTCCCAAACGGGGTCGCTAAACAGGTTGCTCCAGCAAGACGCCAAAGCTCAATGCCATCCATCCAGAGCCACCAATGTCAGTGCATGGCTGAATCGTTGCATGTCGTGGATCCCCAGGCTTCATATTGAGTCGGCATGCAGATTGTTGCCCGGTTTACTTTATAACGGCTGTCGGAGAGCTCCTCATCTTGGGCCCAGAGGAATCGTCGCCAGCGTTTGTCGACATCGGTGAAAAACTTCTTTGGGGCGCACATGACAGTAATGGCAAACGTGCGCAGCACAGTTCGTGCCGACGATGGGCATGAAAAAACGTCCCTTCCACCTAGCCTGGATTGAATTCGATCGAGGATGAACTGAAGATGAACTATCCGAACGCTAGCTAAATTAAGTGTTGGTGCAATAATTGCCCTCCTGTGTTTTGGAGATTGTTGACAGAAACATGCATGGACTGATTTGTTTGCTAGTGCATACAGAGAGAAATAGTCCATGCAGAACCGAAGAGAATGTTGTCTCCGGTGTCAAGTTCGAGGACCTTCACGGAAGAATATCTGCGTTGAAGAATGAGCTACATCTGTTCAAGACATGTAGACAAGAAGATTGATGTGAAGGAGTTAATCCCTCGAAGATTTATTGCTGAAGCAAAGTAATTGGTTCGGAGCTGTTGTCCGAAGAAAATTGACTGTAGCGATTGGAAGTCGAAGACAAAGTGAAGACGTAGAATTCATTTCGTTGTCCTTCTTTCATTCAATTGAGTCATAGGACCTCCATACTATTAAGAGGGGTATTGGTTCTCAAAGCTTAGATCCGCTGTGATGCTTAGCCCAAAACCTATGAGAGACTGAGAGAAATCTCTTTATGTTTCGAATGATTACTTGGCAGTAGTAGACGTTGTTCTTCGTGCTGCAGGAGATATCTTTCGAACTAAGGAGTTAGCATTACTTGCTCCGCAAGAAATGTTACCGTCGGACTCATGTCATTCGGCCATTGGCCGCTCCACATGTCAAATTTGGTCATTTCACTTCAGGAAAGGTTGCGTCTATAAATAGCCACCCCGCTCCAACGTTGTCCGTTGGCTGCTCCGCTTAAGATTTCTGAGAAGATTGATTGAGCATCCCCTCTTCGAGTGATTTGAGTTTAAGATCCACCGAGAGAGAAAATCAAGAGCCCAAACTTAGACAGTGGTTGAGTATCACAGTAGTTCTGAGTTAGAGTTCTTGTACCTATTATTGTTGAGAGCTGCGTGTTGGGGAACGTAGCATGCAATTTCAAAAAAAATTCCTACGACCACACAAGATCTATCTAGGAGATGCATAGCAACGAGAGGGGAGAGTATGTCCACGTACCCTCGTAGACCGAAAGCGGAAGTGTTAGTTTAACGCGGTTGATGTAGTCGAACGTCTTCGCGATCCTACCGATCAAGTACCAAACGTACAACACCTCCGAGTTCTGCACACGTTCAGCCCGATGATGTCCCTCGAACTCTTGATCCAGCAAAGTGTCGAGGGAGAGTTCCGTCAGCACGACGGCGTGGTGACGGTGATGGTGAAGTGATTTGCGCAGGGCTTCGCCTAAGCACTACGTGAATATGACCGGAGGCGTAAACGGTGGAGGGGGGCGCCGCACACGGCTAACAATTGTTGGTGTGTGTTCTAGGCACCCCCTCCCCATGTATATATAGGTGGGAGGGGGAGGGGAGCAGTCTTGGGGCGCCCCAAGTAGGAGGAATCCTACTTGGGGGCCTCCTCAAATTCGGCCTCCCCTTTCCTTATCTCCGGAGGAGGGAAGGAAAGAGGGGAGAGGGGAAAGGAAGGGGGAATCCTATTCCCTCTATTTCCTTTCCTCCTCCCCTTTTCCTTTCTCCACTTAGATCGGCCCATACGGGGGCGCACCAGCCCACAAGGGGCTGGTCTATCCCTCCCTAGGCCCAATAAGGCCCATATCTTTGC
>NC_057802.1:397896893-397920311 GCF_018294505.1 Triticum aestivum
ATACGTACCCGGTACCCCCAGAACACTTCCGGTGTCCGAATACTATCGTCCTATATATGAATCTTTACCTCTCAACCATTTCGAGATTCCTCGTCATGTCCGTGATCTCATCCGGGACTCCGAACAACATTCGGTCACCAAATCACATAACTCATATAATACAAAATCGTCATCGAACGTTAAGCGTGCGGACCCTACGGGTTCGAGAACTATGTAGACATGACCGAGACTCCTCTCCGGTCAATAACCAACAACGGAACCTGGATGCTCATATTGGTTCCCACATATTCTGCGAAGATCTTTATCGGTCGTACCGTAATGACAACATACGTTATTCCCTTTGTCACCGGTATGTTACTTGCCCGAGATTCGATCGTCGGTATCTTCATACCTAGTTCAATCTTGTTACCGGCAAGTCTCTTTACTCGTTCTGTAATGCATCATCCTGCAACTAACTCATTAGTCACATTGCTGGCAAGGCTTATTATGATGTGCATTATCGAGAGGGCCCAGAGATACCTCTCCGATACTCGGAGTGACAAATCCTAATCTCGATATATGCCAACCCAACAAACACCTTCGGAGATACCTGTAGAGCATCTTTATAATCACCCAGTAACGTTGTGACGTTTGATAGCACACAAGGCATTCCTCCGTTATCCGGGAATTGCATAATCTCATAGTCAAAGGAATATGTATATGACATGAAGAAAGCTATAGCAATAAAACTGAACGATCATTATGCTAAGCTAACGGATGGGTCTTGTCCATCACATCATTCTCCTAATGATGTGATCCCGTTCATCAAATGACAACACATGTCTATGGTTAGGAAACTTAACCATCTTTGATTAACGAGCTAGTCTAGTAGAGGCTTACTAGGGACATGCTGTTTTGTCTATGTATCCACACATGTATCAAGTTTCCGGTTAATACAATTCTAGCATGAATAATAAACATTTATCATGATATAAGGAAATATAAAATAACAACTTTATTATTGCCTCTAGGGCATATTTCCTTCACTGCGTACTCTCTAGACGGATAGGTGTCGGCTCGAGTGTTGAAGAGCTGCTGTGTTCACCAAGCAAGATCTTCAGCAACCAAGAGTGATTGTAGTTCACGAAGATCGACCGAAGGTTTGGAGATCGCCGACAAGTATCTACCACGAGTGAAATCAATTAGAGTCTGGTCAACTCTGAGTTGAAGGAGAATAGGGCCAAGAGAGTTTATCTTCTGTGTTAAATCACAACCCCTCCAACCAAACGTAGTCCTTTGGCAGAAGGGTGAACTGGTTTACCAAATCTCTCTGTCGCCACCGAGCACCACTGGTTCAATCTAGTTTATCGCATTACTTTCAGCAGTTTACTTTCATGCTCTGTGACGATAGTTTATCTGATCTGTTTATGATTATTGCATATCACTCGTGTCAATCATTTCTATCATTCTGATTTGTTATCTTTCGTTGCTTATCCTGATGCATTCTCATCATTCAGTGTAATCTGTTCAGTAGCATTCATTTCCATTCGCACTCGTCGTGTTGTCACCATGCCATCTTTCATTCACCTCGTCATAGTTATCTCTCGCATGTTTCCCTTGCCTTCTCTCATGTTACTGTACCTGGTTGCATATTGCATTACCATTGTTATTGTCAAACCTGTGGTAGCCTATGCTCGATCTATTGTTGCTCGGTATCTCAATGGAAATGATCCTCAATATCGACTTTGATTAAGTTCTTTTCTTCCATACCTTATTTCCGATGCTGTGTTTTGGTTCGGTTCAAAACATTCGCAAGAATTTTTGAATCTCCCATTCATCCCCCCTCTGGTCGATATATTCTCGGTCCTAACAATTGGTATCAGAGCGGGTACTCCTTGTCTCTGTTTATTAAAGGTCTAACAGCCTTGGAGTTTTGAGTATGTCATATGCAGGTAGATCCTCGCACTCTGAAAGACTTCCTATCTTAGATGGAAATGACTATCTCTACTGGAAAGAGAGAATGAGAATCAAACTTCAAGCCATCAATCTAGAACTGTGGCAGATTGTGGAAAATGGATACACCATTCAGCACCCTGATGCTCCTACTTCTGATGACAAAGCTATGTTGCGGTTGAATGCAAAAGCAAAAGATATTATCTGTGAAAGTATCTCAAAGGAAATTTTCATTCGGTTCCGAGCACTCGACACTGCAAAGCAACTCTGGGATGCCATAAAAAATGCTCATGAAGAATTCATTGCCAGAACAAACCCTCACACTCAAATGCTTCGTGCCATGTTTGCTGGTTTCAGAAGCCTTCATAAATAAAGTGCTATGGAACTCACTGATCAGTTGACAAATATTGTTGAAAGACTTCATCAACAAGGAGTAACTGATATCACCGATAGAGATGTGGTCAACAAGCTTCTAAGCGCTCTTGATGCAACCTTCGATCCCGTCATAGCAGAAATCAAGCAAAGACCAGACTATGAAGAACTTCACTATGTAAAGGTCATGACACTGTTGTCGATTCATGAAGAAAAGATGGAACTAGAAAATGCAGATCAAGAATCTTCTTCGGAAAGTGAAGGAGAAATTCTCTCACACTATGGTAGCTCACAAGAAGAAGATGTTGAGAATCAACACACTATCACAAGGTAACTAGAGATGCTAACAGAAAGGCTAAGTGATCTCAGAAGACAGAATTTGTGCCTCACGAATGATGATGAATTTGACTTGCCTGAATCATAAGAAAGTTACCTCCGAAAGAAATGAAGTGCTTCAAGTGCAAACAATTCGGTCATCTCATAGCAGACTGTCCCAGCTGGGAAGGAAAACCCAGTAACAGATGGAAATATCTTCACTGCAGTGGATTCACTCGAATGGATCGTCATACTAAGCTCTCGAAGAAAAATGAATCTTCCTCATCCTCTTCGACGAGATCAGCCATTGACGTGAAAGCAAGAGCAACCATCGAATCAAACATGAAGATAATATCGCAGCTGAATAGAGCATGTGCGGATATGACCATGGAATCTAAAGATGAGACTTCCGAATCAGAATCAGAAGATGATGAGCTTCACAGAAGGATAGGAAGAAGCAATGATTTCGCTGCTTATGGACCATCTGAGAAATCACTCGATTCAGACACTGATGACAATGATTCAAGTGATGATGAGCCAATCGGATTCTGTCTCATGGCAAAAACCTCCAAGGACCAGGTCTCAGCAAAACACCAAAAAACAATGAACGAATATTATCCCGAATACATTGCCTATGCTAAACTGGTTAAAATTGCTAAATCTCAACAAGATGAGCTTGAAAGACTTGAGAACAATCTTAGGAAAACCGAAGGATTACTGGTCAAAGAGATGGAGAAGAATCAAAAGTTGATCGAAAGGCATAATGCTTTTTCTTCAACTATTGATGGTCTTTCCAACCGATATGATTCACTCACAGTCGACTACAAGAGTTTATCAGATGAACTCTTTAACATGAATCAAAAACTCGAGTCACTGAAAGAGTCTCATAACGAGTTAGCGAAAGAAAGCTTTTCTCTTTGCCGAGCAATCTAAACGTCTTGATGATTGTCATTGACAAAATTGTAACAACTATGAATGATATTTCTAGCCCCTCTCTACCATCTCTGATGAAAATTGCAAATTAAAGAACCTCCTTGAGACGGGAATGCTAAAGAGCCTCAAACTCTCTGTGATGTGCTCAAGAAGTCTATACTGCACAAAAACCCTCGAATGGAAGGATTGGGTTTTGAAAGAAACTCACTGTTGATGGAACCTACTAGACTCATGAGCAATGTCCCGACAAGTATCTACCACTAGTGAAATCAACTAGAGTCTGATCAGCTCCGAGTTGAAGGAGAATAGGGCGAAGAGAGTTTATCTTCTGCGTTAAATCACAACCCCTCCAACCAGACGTAGTCCTTTGGAAGAAGGGCGAACTGGTCTACCAAATCTCTCTGTCGCATCAAGCACCATTGGTTCAATCTAGTTTACTGCATTACTTTCAGCAGTTTACTTTCGTGCTCTGTGATGATAGTTTGTTTGAGTTGTTTATGATTATTGCATATCACTTGTGTCAATCATTTCTATCATTGTCATCTGTTATCTTTCGTTGCTTATCCTGATGCATTCTCATCATTCAGTGTAATCTATTCAGTAGCATTCATTTCCATTCACACTTGTCATATCTGGAGTGTTGTCACCGTGCCATCTTTCATTAACCTCGTCATAGTTATCTCTCGCATGTTTCCCTTGTCTTCTCTCATGTTACTGTATCTGGTTGCATATTGCTTTACCATTTTTATTGTCAAACCTGTGGTAGCCTATGCTCGATCTATTGTTGCTCGGTATCTCGACGGAAATGATCCTCAATGTATCGAGTTTGATTAAGTTCTTTTATTTTGTACTTTATTTTCGTTGCTGTGTTTGGGTTCGGTTCAGAACATTTGCAAGAATTTTTGAATCTCCCATTCACCCCCTCTGGTCGATATACTCTCGGTCCTAATAGTAAGAGCGAACCCGAGATATCTAAGAGGAAAAGCAAGGGTAGTGCCCCCAAAAACCTGCAAGACTTCGGGCATGTCGACTTCATTATAGTGGATTGGAGACACCAAGGATTTGCTAGGGTTAACTTTAACCGAGTAGCATTTTCGAAGTCATCGAGAATTTGCATGAGCGTTTCTACTTCCTCACGTCCAGGGTTTGCAAAACCCATTGCAACATCTGCGTACAAGCATGTCCTAAGCTTGATTTCCCTGTTGGAGTGGGGAAAGCATTCCCAGCTTCGCCGCACACTCTAGGATGTGATGGAGGGAATCGATGGCTAGGATGAACATAGGAATCCCCCAATCTAAGTCCCCGTCGATGAGCGATCTCAGGCCCAGGAGAGCCATTTAGGAGGAAAGACGATGAAGAGGCGACGAGAAGCAGTGTGATCCAATATCTCTACCTAGGGCTCAAACCATGCTTTGGTAACAACTCTAAAAGGTACTCCTAGGAGACGTTGTGGAAGGCCTTATCTATGTCTAACTTCAGAAGGAGTGCCAACGTGTAACGACCCGGCCTCAAACGGTCAAGCCTCTATGTATCTGTGCCATCCCTTGATCAGTATGCTGATACGTCTCCGTCGTATCTATATTTTTTTATTGTTTCATGCCAATATTATAAAACTTTCACATACTTTTGGCAACATTTTATATGATTTATTGGACTAACCTATTGATCTAGTGCCCAGTGCAGTTCATGTTTGTTGCATGTTTTTTGTTTCGCGGAATATCCATATCAAACAAAGTCCAAACGCGATAAAAATTTACGAAGACTTATTTTGGCATATTTATGATTTTTGGGAGGTGGAATCAACGCTAACGGAGGCCCACGGCCTCCACAACCCACCAGGGTGCGCCCGACACCCCCTGAAGCGCCCAGATGTCTTGTGCCCTCCCCGTAAGTCGGTTGGGGCCCTTCTTCGGGTGCAAGAAAGATAATTTTTGGGACAAAATCGTGTAAAAATTTCAACATAATCGGTGTTACGGATCTCCGATAATTTAAGAAACGGTGAAGGGCCAGAAAATAGGAACGCGAAACAAAAGAGTACAGAGAGACAGATCCAATCTCGGAGGGTGTCAGAGTAAATGACCACGGGTAGCCTCATTAGCTCCCCATGGTATTTCAAGACATCGGGGCTAGCTGCGCCCCTCAAAGCATCTAGGCCGTATGGCCACCTTCTTGGGCCGGCTGGTCCAAGAGGCCGGCTGCTAGAAGGCGGTAGAGTCCAAAAGGCGGCCACAAGGTGAGCCGACTCCTAGTAGGCGGCCTCCAAGGAGGCCGGCTCCTAGCAGGTGGCCCCTCGTTCCCTAGAAGTCAGCACCTCATTACAACGACGAGACGGGGCGTGGCCACAGTGCAACCTGCCACCCTCGAATCTAGGGCAGAACATGGCCACAGTGCAGCGTACCAGGCGGTCACCCCTTGCCCGGCGCATCACTGTTATCAAACTGCCCGTGACATCATACATGGCAGAAGGAGCCATGCTCCCATGATGGCCGGTCGGTACGGCCCATAGGCGGCGGGCCCTACCTGTCGGCGAGCCCCAGAAGGCGACGATGCCCCACCAGGCGGCAACGGGGGTGGGCCGCCTTCCAGCAGGCGGCCCCCTCTTCCCCTCAAAGTCTGTGCGCCATTAACCAAAAGAGACGGGGAATGGCTACAGTGAACGCCCACCAGGCGGCGGAACTATAGCCACGCTCTCCCCGACAAAGCATGCATCATCAGTGGCACGACCACAGTGCTGAGCAGCCGGCAGGACCCGCAAGCGGCTGGCGCGGCCTGTCGGCCAAGTACAAGATAGCCGGCGAGACCCACCAGGCGGTGGGACCCAGCAACCGGCGGAGAAGCCGGCGACCACAGACACTGACGGTCGGCTCCTACACCCGGCTGGATTACCATTGTACCCCTGGGGGGTAGGCCTATATAAACCCCCCAGGCCACCCATGCAAAGGGTTCAGAACCTTAGAAGACACACACACCACGTAGAGAGAGTGGAGTAGGGCTAGCCTTGTTCTTCCTCCTCCTCTAGCCAAACAGCCCAAGGAGCAAGCTTGTAGCTACCTTGTTGAGATAGTGATCATGCGGAGACCCCGCAGAGCAGGACTAGGGGTGTTATTGTTGGGGAACGCAGTAATTTCAAAAAAATCCTACGCACACGCAAGATCATGGTGATGCATAGCAACGAGAGGGGAGAGTGATGTCCACGTACCCTCGTAGACCGAAAGCGGAAGCGTTATGACAATGCAGTTGATGTAGTCGTACGTCTTCACGATCGACCGATCCTAGTACCGAACGTACGGCACCTCCACGATCTGCACACGTTCAGCTCGATGACGTCCCATGAACTCACGATCCAGTAGAGCTTTGAGGGAGAGCTTCGTCAGCACGACGGCGTGATGACGGTGATGATGAAGCTGCCGGCGCAGGGCTTCACCTAAGCACTACGATGATATGACCGAGGTGGATTATGGTGGAGGGGGGCACCGCACGCGGCTTGGAACAATCAACTTGTGTGTCTATGGGGTGCCCCCTGGCCACGTATATAAAGGATGGAGGGAGGAGGAGGCCGGCCCTCATAGGGCGTGCCCAAAGTGTGGAGTCCTACTAGGACTCCCTAGTCCTAGTAGGATTCCACCTCCCACATGGAATAGGAAAAAGGGAAGGGAGAAGGAGAAGGAAGGAAGGGGCACCCCTTTCCCTAGTCCAATTCGGAGCAGTCCATGGGGAAGGGGCGTGGCCACCCTTGAGGCCTCGCTCTCCTTTCCCGTATGGCCCATTAAGGCCCAATACGAATTCCCTTAACTCTCCGATACTCCGAAAAATATCCGAATCACTCGGAACCTTTCCTATGTCTGAATATAGCCTTCCAATATATCGATCTTTACATCTCGACCATTTTGAGACTCCTCGTCATGTCCCCGATCTCATCCGGGACTCCGAACAAACTTCGGTCATCAAATCACATAACTCATAATACAAATCGTCACAGAACATTAAGCGTGCGGACCCTATGGGTTCGAGAACTATGTAGACATGACCGAGACTCAACTCCGGTCAATAACCAATAGCGGAACCTGTATGCTCATATTGGTTCCTACATATTCTACGAAGATCTTTATCGGTCAAACCGCATAACAACATACGTTGTTCCATTTGTCATCGGTATGTTACTTGCCCGAGATTCGATCGTCGGTATCTCAAGACCTAGTTCAATCTCGTTACTGGCAAGTCTCTTTACTCGTTCCGTAATGCATCATCCCACAACTAACTCATTATTCATATTTTTTGCAAGGCTTATAGTGATGTGCATTACTGAGAGGGCCCAGAGATACCTCTCCGATACATGGAGTGACAAATCCTAATCTCGATCTATGCCAACTCAACAAACACCATTGCAGACACCTGTAGAGCATCTTTATAATCACCTAGTTACGTTGTGACGTTTGATAGCACACAAAGTGTTCCTCCGGTATTCGGGAGTTGCATAAAGCAATAGCAACATACTAAATGATCAAGTGCTAAGCTAACGGAATGGGTCAAGTCAATCACATCATTCTCTAATGATGTGATCCCGTTAATCAAATGACAAATCATGTCTATGGCTAGGAAACTTAACCATCTTTGATTCAACGAGCTAGTCAAGTAGAGGCATACTAGTGACACTCTGTTTGTCTATGTATTCACACATGTACTAAGTTTCCAGTTAATACAATTCTAGCATGAATAATAAACATTTATCATGAAATAAGGAAATAAATAATAACTTTATTATTGCCTCTAGGGCATATTTCCTTCAGTCTCCCACTTGCACTAGAGTCAATAATCTAGTTCACATCACCATGTGATTTAACACCAATAGTTCATATCACCATGTGATTAACACCCATAGTTCACATCGCCGTGTGATCAACACTCAAAGGGTTTACTAGAGTCAGTAATCTTAGTTCACATCGCCATGTGATTAACACCCAAAGAGTACTAAGGTGTGATTTTGCTTGTGAGAGAACTTTAGTCAACGGGTCTCCCATATTTAGATCCGTGTGTATTTTGCAAATTTCTATGTCAACAATTCTCTGCACGGAGCTACTCTAGCTAATTTCTCCCACTTTCAATATGTATCCATATTGAGACTTAGCGTCATCTGGATCAGTGTCAAAACTTGCATCGACGTAACCCTTTACGACGAACCTTTTGTCACCTCCATAATCGAGAAACATATCCTTATTCCACTAAGGATATTTTTGACCGCTGTCCAGTGATCTTCCTAGATCACTATTGTACTCCCTTGCCAAACTCAATGTAGGGTATACAATAGATCTGGTACACAACATGTCATACTTTATAGAACCTATAGATGAGGCATAGGGAATGACTTTCATTCTCTTTCTATCTTCTACCGTGGTCGGGCTTTGAGTCTTACTCAATTTCACACCTTGTAATACAGGCAAGAACTCCTTCTTTGACTGTTCCATTTTGAACTACTTCAAAAATTTGTCAAGGTATGTACTCATTGAAAAAACTTATCAAGCGTCTTGATCTATCTCTATAAATCTTGATGCTCAATATGTAAGCAGCTTCATCGAGGTATTTATTTGAAAAACTTCCTTCAGACACTCCTTTATGCTTTCCAGAAAATTCTACATCATTTCCGATCAACAATATGTCACTCACATATACTTATCAGAAAGGCTGTAGTGCTCCTACTAACTTTCTTGTAAATACAGGCTTCACCGCAAGTCTGTATAAAACCATATGCTTTGATCACACTATCAAAGCGTATATTCCAACTCTGAGAGGCTTGCACCAGTCCATAAATGGATCACTGGAGCTTGCACACTTTGTTAGTACTTTTAGGATCGACAAAACCTTCTGGTTGCATCATATACAACTCTTCTTTAATAAATCCATTAAGGAAGATATTTTTGACATCTATTTGCCAGATTTCATAAAATGTGGCAATTGCTAACATGATTCGGACAAACTTTAAGCATCGCTACGAGTGAGAAAATCTCATCGTAGTCAAACACCTTGAACTTTGTCAAAAACCTTTTTCGACAAGTCTAGCTTTGTAGATAGTAACACTACTATCAGCGTCCGTCTTCCTCTTGAAAATCCATTTATTCTCAATGACTTGCCGATCACTGAGCAAGTTAACGAAAATCCATACTTTGTTATCATATATGGATCCCTTCTCAGATTTCATGGCCTCAAGACATTTCGCGGAATCTGGGCTCATCATCGCTTCCTCATAGTTCGTAGGTTCGTCATGGTCTAGTAACATGACTTCCAGAACCGGATTATCGTACCACTCAGGTGCGGAACGTACTCTGGTTGACCTACGAGGTTCGGTAGTAACTTGATCTGAAGTTTCATGATCATCATCATTAACTTCCTCTCTAATTGGTGTAGGCATCACTAGAACTGATTTCCGTGATGAACTACTTTCCAATTCGGGAGAAGGTACAATTACCTCGTTAAGTTCTACTTTCCTCCCACTCACTTCTTTCGAGAGAAACTCCTTCTCTAGAAAGGATCCATTCTTAGCAACGAATATCTTGCCTTCGGATCTGTGATGGAAGGTGTACCCAACAGTTTCCTTTGGGTATCCTATGAAGACGCATTTCTCCGATTTGGGTTCGAGCTTATCAGGTTGAAACTTTTTCACATAAGCATCGCAACCCCAAACTTTAAGAAACGACAGCTTAGGTTTCTTGCGAAACCATAGTTCATACAGTGTCATCTCAACGGATTTAGATGATGCCCTATTTAACGTGAATGTAGCTGTCTCGAATGCATAACCCCAAAAACGATAATGGTAAATCGGTATGAGACATCATAGATTGCATTATATCCAATTAAGTACGGTTATGACGTTCGGACACACCATTACGCTGGTGTGTTCCGGGTGGCGTGAGTTGTGAAACTATTCCACATTGTTTTAAATGAAGGCCAAACTCGTAACTCAAATATTTGCCTCTGCGATCAGATCGTAGAAACTTTATTTTCTTGTTACGATGACTCTCCACTTCACTCTGAAAATCTTTGAACTTTTCAACTGTTTCAGACTTGTGTTTCATTAAGTAGATATACACATATCTGCTCAAATCATCTGTGAAGATCAGAAAACAATGATACCCGCCGTGAGCCTCAACACTTATCGGACCACATACATCAGTATGTATTATTTCCAATAATTCAGTTGCTCGCTCCATTGTTCCAGAGAACGGAGTCTTAGTCATCTTGCCCATGAGGCATGGTTCACAAGCATCAAATGATTCATAATCAAGTGATTCCAAAAGCCCATCAGCATGGAGTTTCTTTATGCGCTTTACACCAATATGACCTAAACGGTAGTGCCACAAATAAGTTGCACTATCATTATTAACTTTGCATCTTTTGGCTTCAATATTATGAATATGTGTATCACTACGATCGAGATCCAACAAACTATTTTCATTGGGTGTATGACCATCGAAGGTTTTATTCATGTAAACAGAACAACAATTATTCTCTGACTTTAAATGAATAAGTGTATTGCAATAAACATGATCAAATCATATTCATGCTCAATGCAAACACCAAATAACATTTATTTAGGTTCAACACTAATCCCAAAAGTATAGGGAGTGTGCGATGATGATCATATCAATCTTGGAACCACTTCCAACACACATCGTCACTTCACCCTTAACTAGTCTTTGTTCATTCTGCAACTCCCGTTTCGAGTTACTAACCTTTAGCAACTGAACTAGTATCAAATACTGAGGGGTTGCTATAAACACTAGCAAAGTAAACATCAATAACATGTATATCAAATATACCTTTGTTCACTTTGCCATCCTTCTTATCCGCCAAATACTTGGGGTAGTTCCGCTTCCAGTGACGAGTCCCTTTGCAATAGAAGCACTTAGTCTCAGGCTTAGGTCCAGACTTGGGCTTATTCACTTGAGCAGCAACTTGCTTGCCGTTCTTCTTGAAGTTCCCTTTCTTCCCTTTGCCCTTTTCTTGAAACTAGTGGTCTTGTCAACCATCAACACTTGATGCTTTTCTTGATTTCTACCTTCGTCGATTTCAGCATCACGAAGAGCTTGGGAATCGTTTCCGTTATCCCTTGCATATTATAGTTCATCACGAAGTTCTAGTATCTTGGTGATAGTGACTAGAGAACTCTGTCAATTACTATCTTATCTGGAAGATTAACTCCCACTTGATTCAAGCAATTGTAGTACCCAGACAATCTGAGCACATGCTCACTGGTTGAGCTATTCTCCTCCATCTTGTAGGCAAAGTACTGTCAGAGGTCTCATACCTCTTGACACGGGCATGAGTATGAAATACCAATTTCAACTCTTGGAACATCTCATATGCTCCGTGGCGTTCAAAACGTCTTTGAAGCCCCGATTCTAAGCCGTAAAGCATGGTGCACTAAACTATCAAGTACTCATCATATCGATCTTGCCAAATGTTCATAACGTCTGCATCTGCTCCTGCAATCGGTCTGTCACCTAGCGGTGCATCAAGGACATAATTCTTCTGTGCAGCAATGAGGATAATCCTCAGATCACGGATCCAATCCGCATCATTGCTACTAACATCTTTCAACTTAGTTTTCTCTAGGAACATATCAAAAATAAAACATGGGAGCTAAACGCGAGCTATTGATCTACAACATAGATATGCAAAATACTATCACGTACTAAGTTCATGATAAATTGAAGTTCAATTAATCAAATTACTTAAGAACTCCCACTTAGATAGACATCCCTCTAATCATCTAAGTGATCACGTGATCCAAATCAACTAAACCATGTCCGATCATCACGTGAGATGGAGTAGTTTTCAATGGTGAACATCACTATGTTGATCATATCTACTATATGATTCACGCTCGACCTTTCGGTCTCAGTGTTCCGAGGCCATATCTGCATATGCTAGGCTCGTCAAGTTTAACCCGAGTATTCCGCGTGTGCAAAACCAGCTTGCACCCGTTGTACGTGAATGTAGAGCTTATCACACCCGATCAGCACGTGGTGTCTCGGCACGACGAACTTTCGCAACGGTTCATACCCAGGGAGAACACCTGTACCTTGAAATTTAGTGAGAGATCATCTTATAATGCTACCGCCGTACTAAGCAAAATAAGATGCATAAAGGATAAACATCACATGCAATCAATATAAGTGATATGATATGGCCATCATCATCTTGTGCCTTTGATCTCCATATCCAAAGCACCGTCATGATCACCATCATCACCGGTGCGACACCTTGATCTCCATCATAGCGTCGTTGTCGTCTTGCCAACTATTGCTTCTACGACTATCGCTACCGCTTAGTGATAAAGTAAAGCAATTACATGGCGATTGCATTTCATACAATAAAGCGACAACCATATGGCTCCTGCCAGTTGGCGATAACTCCGTTACAAAACATGATCATCTCATACAATAAAATTTAGCATCATGTCTTGACCATATCACATCTCAACATGCCCTGCAAAAACAAGTTAGACGTCCCCTACTTTGTTGTTGCAAGTTTTACGTGGCTGCTACGCGCTGAGCAAGAACCGTTCTTACCTACGCATCAAAACCACAATGATATTTCGTCAAGTATGTGCTGTTTTAACCTTCACAAGGACCGAGCGTAGCCACACTCGATTCAACTAAAGTTGGAGAAACTGACACCCGCCAGCCACCTGTGTGCGAAGCACGTCGGTAGAACCAGTCTCGCGTAAGCGTACACGTAATGTCGGTCCGGGCCGCTTCATCCAACAATACCGCCGAATCAAAGTATGACATGCTGGTAAGCAGTATGACTAGTATCGCCCACAACTCACTTGTGTTCTACTCGTGCATATAACATCTATGCATAAACCTGGCTTGGATGCCATTGTTGGGGAACGTAGTAATTTCAAAAAAATTCCTACGCACACGCAAGTTCATGGTGATGCATAGCAACGAGAGGGGAGAGTGATGTCCATGTACCCTCGTAGACCGAAAGCGGAAGCGTTATGACAACGCGGTTGATGTAGTCGTACGTCTTCACTGTCGACCGGTCCTAGTACCGAACGTACGGCACCTCCGTGATCTGCACACGTTCAGATCGGCGTCCCACGAACTCACAATCCAGTAGAGCTTCGAGGGAGAGCTTCGTCAGCACGACGGCATGATGACGGTGATGATGAAGCTACCGGCGCAGGGCTTCACCTAAGCACTACGATGATATGATCGAGGTGGATTATGGTGGAGGGGGGCGCTGCACACGGCTTGGAACAATCAACTTGTGTGTCTATGGGGTGCCCCCTGGCCACGTATATAAAGGATGGAGGGAGGAGGAGGCCGGCCCTCATAGGGCGCGCCCAAAGTGTGGAGTCCTACTAGGACTCCCTAGTCCTAGTAGCATTCCACCTCCCACATGGAATAGAAAAAAGGTAAGGGAGAAGAAGAAGGAAGGAAGGGGGAGCCCCCTTTCCCTAGTCCAATTCGGACCAGTCCATGGGGAAGGGGCGCGGCCACCCTTGAGGCCTCTCTCTCCTTTCCTGTATGGCCCATTAAGGCCCAATACGAATTCCCGTAACTCTCCAGTACTCCGAAAAATACCCGAATCACTCGGAACCTTTTCGATGTCTGAATATAGCCTTCCAATATATTGATCTTTACGTCTCGACCATTTCGAGACTCCTCGTCATGTCCCCGATCTCATCCGAGACTCTGAAAAAACTTCGATCATCAAATCACATAACTCATAATACAAATCGTCACAGAACGTTAAGCGTGCGGACCCTACGGGTTCGAGAACTATGTAGACATGACCGAGACTCATCTCTGGTCAATAACCAATAGCGGAACCTGGATGCTCATATTGGTTCCTACATATTCTAAGAAGATCTTTATCGGTCAAAACGCATAACAACATACGTTGTTCCCTTTGTCATCGGTATGTTACTTGCCCGAGATTCGGTCGTCAGTATCTCAATACCTTGTTCAATCTTGTTACCGGCAAGTCTCTTTACTCGTTGCATAATGCATCATCCCGCAACTAACTCACTAGTAACATTGCTTGCAAGGCTTATAGTGATGTGCATTACCGAGAGGGCCCAGAGATACCTCTTCGATACACGGAGTGACAAATCCTAATCTCGATCTATGCCAACTCAACAAACACCATCGAAGACACCTGTAGAGCATCTTTATAACCACCCAGTTATGTTGTGACGTTTGATAGCACACATAGTGTTCCTCCGGTATTCGGGAGTTGCATAATCTCATAGTCATAGGAACATGTATAAGTCATGAAGAAAGCAATAGCAACATACTAAACGATCAAGTGCTAAGCTAACGGAATGGGTCAAGTCAATCACATCATTCTCTAATGACGTGACCCCGTTAATCAAATGACAACTCATGTCTATGGCTAGGAAACTTAACCATCTTTGATTTAACGAGCTAGTCAAGTAGAGCATACTAGTGACACTCTGTTTGTCTATGTATTCACACATGTACTAAGTTTCCGGTTAATACAATTCTGGCATGAATAATAAACATTTATCATGAAATAAGGAAATAAATAATAACTTTATTACTGCCTCTAGGGCATATTTCCTTCAGTTATCTCCTAGGAGAGCCCCGAACCTGGGTAAGATTCGCCGGCATATGCGATCTCGCTCACTCCCGCCTCTAGAGCCCGGTGACGTACTGTTGTCCCCATCCATGATAAGCTATCCCTTGGCATTGATACGTCTACGTCGTATCTATAATTTTTGATTGTTCCATGCCAATATTATACAACTTTCATATACTTTGGCAACTTTTTATACTATTTTTGGGACTAACATATTGATCCAGTGACCAGTGCCAGTTCCTGTTTGTTGCATGTTTTTTGTTTCGCAGAAAATCCATATCAAACGGAGTCCAAATGGGATAAATACTTATAGAGATTTTTTGGAATATATGTGATTTTTGGGAAAAAGAATCAGCACGAGATGATGCCCGAGGGGGCCAAAAGGCAGGGGGCGCACCCCTGAACCTCGTGGCCACCCCGTAAGGCGGTTGGTGCCCTTCTTTCGCCGCAAGAAAGCCAATATCTGGATACAAATCGTGTTAAAATTTCAGCCCAATCGAAGTTACGGATCACCGGGAATATAAGAAACGATGAAAGGCCAGAATCTGGAACGCAGAAACAGAGAGAGACAGAGAGACAGATCCAATCTCGGAGGGGCTCTCGCCCCTCCCATGCCATGGAAGACAAGGAGAAGAGGGGAAACCCTTCTCCCATCTAGGGAGAAGGTCAAGGAAGAAGAAGGGGGGCCCTCACCCCTCTCTCCCGGTGGCACCGAAACGCCGCCGGGCCCATCATCGTCACCGTAGTCTACACCAACTGTTGGGGAACGTAGCAGAAATTCAAAATTTTCTACGCATCACCAAGATCAATCTATGGAGTTTACTAGCAACGAAGGGAAGGGGAGTGCATCTACATACCCTTGTAGATCGCGATGCGGAAGCGTTGCAAGAACGCGGATGAAGGAGTCGTACTCGTAGCGATTCATATCCCGGTTAATTCCGATCTAAGCACCGAAGAACGGTGCCTACGCGTTCAACACACGTGCAGCCCGGTGACGTCTCCCACGCCTTGATCCAGCAAGGAGAGAGGGAGAGGTTGGGGAAGACTCCGTCCAGCAGCAGCACAACGGCATGGTGGTGATGGAGGAGCGTGGCAATCCCGCAGGGCTTCGCCAAGCACCACGGGAGAGGAGGAGGAGGGAGAGGGGTATGGCTGCGCCGAAAGAGAGACGTTCTCCTGTCTCTTGGGCAGCCCAAACCTCACCTATATATAGGGGGGAGGGGGCTGCGCCCCCCTCTAGGGTTCCCACCCCAAGAGGAGGCGGCCAGCCCTAGAACCCATCCAAGGGGGGCGGCCAAGGGGAGGAGAGGGGGGGGGGGCGCCACTAGGGTGGGCCTTAAGGCCCATCTGGACTAGGGTTTGCCCCCTCCCACTCTCCCATGCGCCTTGGGCCTTGGTGGGGGGGCGCACCAGCCCACCTGGGGCTGGTCCCCTCCCACACTTAGCCCACGCAGCCTTCTGGGGCTGGTGGCCCCACCTGGTGGACCACCGGGACCCTCCCGGTGGTCCCGGTACATTACCGATATCACTCGAAACTTTTTCGGTGACCAAAACAGGACTTCCCATATATAAATCTTTACCTCCGGACCATTCCGGAACTCCTCGTGACGTCCGGGATCTCATCCGGGACTCCGAACAACATTCGGTAACCACGTACATACTTTCCCTATAACCCTAGCGTCATCGAACCTTAAGTGTGTAGACCCTACGGGTTCGGGAACCATGCAGACATGACCGAGACGTTCTCCGGTCAATAACCAACAGCGGGATCTGGATACCCATGTTGGCTCCCACATGTTCCACGATGATCTCATCGGATGAACCACGATGTCGGGGATTCAATCAATCCCGTATACAATTCCCTTTGTCTATCGGTATGTTACTTGCCCGAGATTCGATCGTTAGTATCCCGATACCTTGTTCAATCTCGTTACCGGCAAGTCTCTTTACTCGTTCCGTAACTCACATCATCCCGTGATCAACTCCTTGGTCACACTGTGCACATTATGATGATGTCCTACCGAGTGGGCCCAGAGATACCTCTCCGTTTACACGGAGTGACAAATCCCAGTCTCGATTCGTGCCAACCCAACAGACACTTTCGGAGATACCTGTAGTGCACCTTTATAGCCACCCAGTTACGTTGTGACGTTTGGTACACCCAAAGCATTCCTACGGTATCCGGGAGTTGCACAATCTCATGGTCCAAGGAAATGATACTTGACATTAGAAAAGCTCTGAGCAAACGAACTACACGATCTTGTGCTAGGCTTAGGATTGGGTCTTGTCCATCACATCATTATCCTAATGATGTGATCCCGTTATCAACGACATCCAATGTCCATGGTCAGGAAACCGTAACCATCTATTGATCAACGAGCCAGTCAACTAGAGGCTTACTAGGGACATGGTGTTGTCTATGTATCCACACATGTATCTGAGTTTCCTATCAATACAATTCTAGCATGGATAATAAACGATTATCATGAACAAGGAAATATAATAATAACCTATTTATTATTGCCTCTAGGGCATATTTCCAACAGTCTCCCACTTGCACTAGAGTCAATAATCTAGTCCACATCACCATGTGATTAACACTCATAGGTCACATCACCATGTGACCAACATCCAAAGAGTTTACTAGAGTCAACAATCTAGTTCACATCACTATGTGATTACCACTCAATGAGTTCTGGTTTGATCATGTTATGCTTGTGAGAGAGGTTATTAGTCAACGGGTCTGAACCTTTCAGATCCGTGTGTGCTTTACGAATATCTATGTCATCTTGTGGATGCTACCACGCGCTACTTGGAGCCATTTCGAGTATCTGCTCTACTATACGAATCCGGTTTACTACTCAGAGTCATCCGGATTAGTGTCAAAGTTCGCATCGACGTAACCCTTTACGACGAACTCCTTTTTCACCTCCATAATCGAGAAAATCCTTAGTCCACTAGATACTAAGGATAAGTTCGACCGCTGTCATGTGATCCATTCCCGGATCACTATTGTACCCCTTGACCAACTCATGGCAAGGCACACTTCATGTGTGGTACACAGCATAGCATACTGTAGAGCCTACGTCTGAAGCATAGGGGACGACCTTCGTCCTTTCTCTCTCTTCTGCTGTGGTCAGGTCTTGAGTCTTACTCAATACTCACACCTTGTAACACAGCCAAGAACTCCTTCTTTGCTGATCTATTTTGAACTCTTTCAAAATCATGTCAAGGTGTGCGTTCTTTGAAAGTATCATCGGGCGTCTTGATCTATCTCTATAGATCTTGATGCCCAATATGTAAGCAGCTTTTATCCAGGTCTTCCTTTGAAAAACTCCTTTCAAACAACCCTTTATGCTTTCTAGAAATTTTACATCATTTCGGATCAACAATATGTCATTCACATATACTTATCAGAAATGTTGTAGCGCTCCCACTCACTTTATTGTAAATACAAGTTTCTAACAAACTTTGTATAAACCCAAAAACTTTGATCACTCCATCAAAGCGTATATTCTGACTCCGAGATGCTTGCTCTAGTCCATGGAAGGATCGCTGGAACTAGCATACCTTTTAGCATCCTTAGGATCGACAAAACCTTTCTGATTGTATCACATACAACCTTTCCTTACGGAAACTGGTAAGGAAACTTGTTTTGACATCCATCTGCCAGATTTCATAAATGCAGCTAATGCTAACATGATTCCGACGGACTTAAGCATCGCTACGGATGAGAAAATCTCATCATAGTCAACTCCTTGAACTTGTGGAAATACTCTTTGCCACAAGTCGAGCTTCATAGACGGTAACATTACCGTCCACGTCCGTCTTCTTCTCAAAGTTCCATTTATCTCGGATTTCATGGCTTCTAACCATTTGTCGGAATATGGGCCCACCATCGCTTCTCCATAGCTCGTAGGTTCAGTATTGTCCAACAACATGATATCTCAGACAGGATCACGTACCACTCTGAAGTAGCACGCATCCTCGTCGTCCTACGAGGTTTGGTAGTGACTTGATCCGAAGTTTCATGATCACTATCATAAGCTTCCACTTCAATTGGTGTAGGTGCCACAGGAACAACTTCCTGTGCCCTGCTACACACTAGTTGAAGTGACGGTTCAATAACCTTATCAAGTCTCCACCATCCTCCCACTCAATTCTTTCGAGAGAAACTCTTCCTCGATAAAGGACCTGTTTCTAGAAGCAATTACTTTTGCTTCCAGATCTGAAATAGGAGGTCTACCCAACTGTTTTGGGTATTCTATGAAGATGCATTTATCTGCTTTGGGTTCGAGCTTATCAGCCTGAAACTTTTTCACATAAGCATCGCAGCCCCAAACTTTTAAGAAACGACAACTTAGGTTTCTCTAAACGGTGTCGTCTCAACGGAAATGCGTGGTGCCCCTTTTAAAGTGAATGCGGTTGTCTCTAATGCCTAACCCATAAACGATAGTGGTAATTCGATAAGAGACATCATGGTATGCACCATATCCAATAGGGTGCATTTATGATGTTCGGACACACCATCACACTATGGTGTACCAGGCGGTATTAATTGTGAAACACTTTCCACAATGTCTTAATTGTGTGCCAAACTCGTAACTCAGATATCTCTATGATCATGTCATAGACGTTTTATCCTCTTGTCACGACGATCTTCAACTTCACTCTGAAATTACTTGAACCTTTCAATAATTCAGACTTGTGTTTCATCAAGTAAATACACTCAGCATCTACTCAAATCATCTGTGAAGTAAGAACATAACGATATCCACTGCATGCCTCAGCACTCATTGGACTGCATACATCAAAATGTATTACTTCCAATAAGTTGCTCTCTTGTTCCATCTTACTGAAAACGAGGCCTTTCAGTCATCTTGCCCATGTGGTATGATTTGCATGTCTCAAGTGATTCAAAATCAAGTGAGTCCAAACGATCCATCTGCATGGAGTTTCTTCATGCATATATACCAATAGACATGGTTCACATGTCTCATTCTTTTCAAAAATGAGTGAGTTCAAAGATCCATCTACATGGAGCTTCTTCATGCGTTCTATACCAATATGACTCGAGTGGCAGTGCCACAAGTGTGTGGTACTATCATTACTATCTTATATCTTTTGGCATGAACATGTGTATCACTACGATCGAGATTCATTTTAGGTGCAAGACCATTGAAGGTATTATTCAAATAAACAGAGTAACCATTATTCTCCTTAAATGAATAACCGTATTGCGATAAACATAATCCAACCATGTTCAACGCAAACACCAAATCTCGATAGTAGAGGGAGCATGCGATGCTTGATCACATCAACCTTGGAAACACTTCCAACACATATCGTCATCTCACCTTTAGCTAGTCTCCGTTTATTCCGCAGCTTTTATTTCGAGTTACCAACACTTAGCAACCGAACCGGTATCTAATACCCTAGTGCTGCCAGGAGTACTAGTAAAGTACACATTCATATAACGTATATCCAATATACTTCTGTCGACCTTGTCTGCCTTCTCATCTACCAAGTATCTAGGGTAGTACTGCTTCAGTGACCGTTTCCCTCATTACAGAAGCACTTAGTCTCGGGTTTGGGTTCAACCTTGGGATTCTTCACTAGAGTAGCAAATGATTTGCTGTTTCATGTAGTATCCCTTCTGCCCTTGCCCTTCTAGAAACTAGTGGTTTTACTAACCATAAACAATTGATGCTCCTTCTTGATTTCTACTTTCGCGGTGTCAAACATCGCGAATAGCTCAAGGATCATCATAACTATCCCTGATATGTTATAGTTCATCACGAAGCTCTACTAGCTTGGTGGCAGTGACTATGGAGAACTATCACTATCTCATCTGGGAGATTAACTCCCACTCGATTCAAGCGATTGTGGCACTCAGACAATCTGAGCACATGCTCAACGATTGAGCTTTTCTCCCTTAGTTTGCAGGTTTAAGAAACTTGTCAGAGGTCTCATACCTCTTGACGTGGGCACTAGTCTGAAATCCCAATTTCAGTCTTCGGAACATCTCATATGTTCTGCGACGTTTCAAAAAACCGTCTTTGGTGCCACAATTCTAAACCGTTAGCATTACTCACTGAACTATCACGTAGTTATCAAAACGTGTATGTCAGATGTTCCGCAACATCTACAGACGACGCTGAGGTTCAGCACACCGAGCGGTGCATTAAGGACATAAGCCTTCTGTGCAGCATTGAGGACAATCCTCAGTTTACGGACCCAGTCCGCATAATTGCTACTATCAACTTTCAACTAAATTTTCTCTAGGAACATATCTTAAACAGTAGAACTTAAGCACAAGCTATGACATAATTTGCAAAGACCCTTTTTGACTATGTTCATGATAATGAAGTTCATCTGATTATGAACTCCCACTCAGATAGACATCCCTCTTGTCATCTAAGTGATACATGATCCGAGTCAAACTAGGCCGTGTCCGATCATCACGTGAGACGGACTAGTCATCATCGGTGAACATCTCCATGTTGATCGTATCTACTATACGACTCATGTTCGACCTTTCGGTATCTTGTGTTCCGAGGCCATGTCTGTACATGCTAGGCTCGTCAAGTCAACCTAAGTGTTTCGCATGTGTTCCAAGGCCATGTCTGTACATGCTAGGCTCGTCAACACCCGTTGTATTAGAACGTTAGAATCTATCACACCCGATCATCACGTGGTGCTTCGAAACAACGAACCTTCGCAACGGTGCACAGTTAGGGGGAACACTTCTCTTGAAATTTTAGTGAGGGATCATCTTATTTATGCTACCGTCGTTCTAAGCAAATAAGATGCATAACATGATAAACATCACATGCAATCAAATAGTGACATGATATGGCCAATATCATTTTGCTCCTTTGATCTCCATCTTCGGGGCACCATGATCATCTTTGTCACCGGCATGACACCATGATCTCCATCATCATGATCTCCATCATTGTGTCTTCATGAAGTTGTCACGCCAACGATTACTTCTACTTCTATGGCTAACGCGCTTAGCAATAAAGTAAAGTAATTTACATGGCGTTATTCAATGACACGCTGGTCATACAAAAATAAAGACAACTCCTATGGCTCCTGCCGGTTGTCATACTCATCGACATGCAAGTCGTGATTCCTATTACAAGAATATGATCAATCTCATACATCACATATATCATTCATCACATCTTTTTGGCCATATCACATCACATAGCATACCCTGCAAAAACAAGTTAGACGTCCTCTAATTGTTGTTGCATGTTTTACGTGGCTGCTATGGGATTCTAGCAAGAACGTTTCTTACCTACGCAAAACCACAACGTGATATGCCAATTTCTATTTACCCTTCATAAGGACCCTTTTCATCGAATCCGTTCCGACTAAAGTGGGAGAGACAGACACCCGCTAGCCACCTTATGCAACTAGTGCATGTCAGTCGGTGGAACCTGTCTCACGTAAGCGTACGTGTAAGGTCGGTCCGGGCCGCTTCATCCCACAATGCCGCCGAAACAAGATAAGACTAGTAGCGGCAAGAATAATTGGCAACATCTACGCCCACAACTACTTTGTGTTCTACTCGTGCATAGAAACTACGCATAGACCTAGCTCTGATACCACTGTTGGGGAACGTAGCAGAAATTCAAAATTTTCTACGCATCACCAAGATCAATCTATGGAGTTTACTAGCAACGAAGGGAAGGGGAGTGCATCTACATACCCTTGTAGATCGCGATGCGGAAGCGTTGCAAGAACGCGGATGAAGGAGTCGTACTCGTAGTGATTCAGATCGCGGTTGATTCCGATCTAAGCACCGAAGAACGGTGCCTCCGCGTTCAACACACGTGCAGCCCGGTGACGTCTCCCACGCCTTGATCCAGCAAGGAGAGAGGGAGAGGTTGGGGAAGACTTCGTCCAGCAGCAGCACAACGGCATGGTGGTGATGGAGGAGCGTGGCAATCCCGCAGGGCTTCGCCAAGCACCGCGGGAGAGGAGGAGGAGGGAGAGGGGTATGGCTGCGCCAAAAGAGAGACGTTCTCCTGTCTCTTGGGCAGCCCAAACCTCAACTATATATAGGGGGGAGGGGGCTGCGCCCCCCTCTAGGGATCCCACCCCAAGAGGAGGCGGCCAGCCCTAGATCCCATCCAAGGGGGGCGGCCAAGGGGAGGAGAGGGGGGGCGCCACTAGGGTGGGCCTTAAGGCCCATCTGGACTAGGGTTTGCCCCCTCCCACTCTCCCATGCGCCTTGGGCCTTGG